>NW_016804965.1:1421642-1439975 GCF_001698545.2 Rhinopithecus bieti
AGGGAGGGATTGCATTGGGGAGTTATACATGATATAAATGATGAATTGATGGGTGCTGACGAGTTGATGGGTGCAGCACACCAACATGGCATAAGTATACATATGTAACAAACCTGCACGTTATGCACATGTACCCTGGAACTTAAAGTATAATAAAAAAAAAAAAAAAAATTTTGCATAAGCAATGAAACCACATCTAGTACAGCAGCTGCAATTAGGGTCACCATCTCGTAAAGCTTATGGTAACCCACTCTCATTCTTTAAGGCCCATCTTTTCTCTGCACAGGACAAACAGGTGAGTTGAATGGAGGTGTGGTGGAAATAATCATCTCCATATCCTTTAAGTCTTTGATTCTGGTAATAATCTCTGCAATCTCCCTGGGAATGCAGTGTTACTTTTGGTTAACTATTTTCCCAAGTAGTTCTAGTGACTTCCACTTGGGATTTCTCACAAAATGCTGACTTTATTCCAATTACTCATTTCAGAACTGGGGAATTAACCATAAGATGCATGTGGGGACTCATTGGGCCCACTGTAAAAGGGAATTTAGCTAAATCTTCACTATCACTTGACCTCCATAAGCCACTATTCAATCAGGTAGACCACAGTAATGTTTTAGATCTCCTGGAATTAGTGTCATTTCAGAGATAGCGTCTGCTAATCCTTGAAAGTTCTGATTATTTCTTTTTACTCAATGCACAGTTACCCTGATAAAGGCTGTAGGTCTCTTTGGGAAAGGTTGGGATAAATATTAATAGTATATTTTTGGTGCTATAGCAAGATCATTCCTTAAGGGGATACAACCTTTCCATTATTCAAAGGATCTGGGTCTGTAAAGTGGTTCAAGTCTGGAAATTTATTGGGGGAATATTACTCCCTGCTTTTATTACACAGATTAGACTTTTGCTCACTTGACCTAGAATATTTATACTTATATAGATCAAAAAAGAATTAGTAAGCTTCCTATGCACTTAATTTCTAGAAACACCATAAACATGTAACCAATGCTGTAGGCCTGCAAGAGTCAGATTATTCTAATTTCTGTCCTGACTCTGCTGTCCATTATGATAACCAAATCCACCTGACTTTGGTAGCTGAGTGCTGCTACTTGGCCCTTGCCACCCCATGATCCAGTTTCTCCAACTCCATTTAAGTTTCTCAATTCAGTGGCTGCAGTTCCTATTGTACTGTCTGGCCTATAGGGAAGAGTGATCACAGGACTCTTCAGGGATGCTAGGACTCTGCTCACAAATTTATTTTTCATGGTATTGGTGATGGACATTTCTTCTGGATCCTTGCAGCATGGATTAATAGGTCTTAAATGACAAATACCACTCTAACATTCCATTCTGAAAGTCTTTAAATCCCTTCTACATTAGACACAGGCAGATTTGGTATTTCCGATTTGCTCACTGTGGGCCACCTTTCGGTCCATGTTTCAGCCAAACAATTAGAAGGCCAACTGTTAGAACCCTTTCTAGCTTTCCAAGCTTCAATATTAAATGAAGAACCTCTGCTTAGTGGGCTCATGTCAATAAATTCAGTTTCATCCATCTTTATGTGATTCTCACCATTATCCCACACTGTTAGCATCCATTTCCACATATATGCCCCAAATTTCTGTCTGTGTAAATTAGAAAATCAAGTAATTCTTTTGGAGCATAACACATCTCCTCATGGGTCATACATTGTGCCTCACCTTTAGGGACTGTCTAGAACTTGAGCCTTCTTATAGGTCTAGAAGCAAAAAGGGGTGCTGTGGATGGATCTTGAGGGGGAATCACCATTGTCTTGCATGACAACTGCCACTGGAAAGGCCATTATAGTTTCCTTAGGCAATGTAGGGTTAAACCTCTCACAGAGGTGGAAAGACCAACACCAAGGGGTGTGGGAAGACCTCTTCCACTAGCAAAGAAGATGAATCAGAATTTAAGGGCTCAATATCCCCACCTTCATCAGGGTCTTCCCACATGTCTCCAACCCAATTTGCAGCATCCCATTCGTTCCTAATCAATACTCTAACAGTAGACACTCTGTAAGGCTGTAAGTTCAACTCATATTATAATTCAGCCAGTTGCAGAATAAGATTCTCTATATTTGATTTTCAGTAATCTCAGCCCTGCAACTACTGGGGATAAATTTCTCCTTTAGGGCCCACATGGAAACCTTCTGGGAATTCGTATGGTGCTTGAGGTATAAATTCAAATTTCTGAGCTCATCCTTTCTTTCATCACTTTATCCAACAATATTAGGGACTACTGAGCAATGTTATTACATCCCTTGGTTAGGAACTATTTTGCATATTTCTGTTACCAGTTCACGTAATGAACTATCAGCGCTCACTTTACTACTACAAAATAGAATCAGTAGCATATTTAAATCTAATCAGATCAGGCAATTGCAGAAACCTCAGAATCAATTTAGAACACCCATTCTTAAAATTCTGTTCTTTGGAAGCACGGAACCACTTTTGGCATCAAAGTCTGAATTAGTCATGCTTCTCAAGAAAAATAAAAAATATATATCTATATGTAATTATTGTGATGATGAAGTATTGGATTACAATTACAGAGATTGAAAGGGTCCACAATCCGCAGTCTGTAAGTTGGTGACACAGGAAGGTCAGTGTTCAAGTTTAAAGGTCTGAGAGGTCTGAGAAGTGGAGGGGGAATGGTATTAATTCCAGTCTCAGTCTGAAGGTCTGAGAACCAGGGGTGCTGAGGATAGAGGATCAATATGTCAGTTCAGGTAGTCAGACAGAGAGAGAATTCAGTCTGCCTCCACCTTTTCATTCTATTCAGGCCCTCAATGGATTGGATGATGTCCACACACATTGGAGAAGGCCATCTGCTTTATTCTACCCACCAATTCAAACGCTAAGTTTATTCAGAAATATGCTCAAATATACACCCAGAAATAATGTTTACCTAGATATATGGGTATCTCATGGCCCAGTCAAGTTGACACATACAATTAACCATCACATGATAATTTTCTTTTTCTTTCTTTCTTGTTTTTCCCCCATGGTTTCAAGACAACTCGAAATTTGATTTCTAATTAAACTCTAAACTATAAATTCAAGATGACTGAAATATTTAAAATGAAAAACTAAACAAGCTGAAAATAAGAGATAATGTCATTCAACTCATTTAAGATGAGTATGAAGTGTGCCAACACCCACATAACCCCAAATACCTTACTTCTATCACTACGAAGCAAAAAGAAATTCTAGGAGACTGAGGCACTGGGTGGCCCCATAATTCCTTTACCCCACTCTTTCCCCAAAAGTCATATGTGGCAAATTCAATTGATACTTGCCAATGATAATCTTCTTCATTGATTGTGCTCACAATTATCTTTTCCTGTAGTCACAGGACTACCTCAACCAAGTTACTACAATTTACATAGCTGAGCTCCTATTGTGCCTCAGTTTTTTTGTTATTACTATTCAACTCTTCCATTTGGGGACATGTACAATTTGGCTTTTCCCATGCTGGGGCAGTGATCTATAAATGGAGTATAAGTGGCCTAGAAACCCTTGTCATGGGCTACTAGATGCTATTCTACTATCCCCACGTTCCTGCACAAATGCAGGTTTTCTCATGGGTGCTCCATAACTCCTCCCCTTCACCTCTCTCAATCATCTCTACTTACTCCCATAGCCCCTGAAGGATAAAACATTTCATTATAAGAAAAACTCCCTTGAAACTCCTTTCCCTCCTCTCTGATTTCCATTGAATAAATGAATGGATATTCATTATTCAATGAATAATGGGGGATCCTTCCTTTGCTGCTGCCTAACATATTACACAGCTGATCAGTTAGCAAATGTGCTAATGGTTCCCCTCCCAGATAGATCAGGCCTTTCCTCTTGGACATTTATTACATGGTCAGTGTATTAGATAAGAAAATTTCTGTGCTGATGAAGGAGTATGTGTCCTCAGCCTTCTGGCTAAATCTTAAGCTTATGGTCCCATCCCTATAAACTTTATAAAATTTTAACTTCCCTATTTAAAGTATATAAACTTCCCTGAACTTTATTCAGGGAAGAAAGTAGGGGGAGAAGATAAAATAAATCCAGCTTGTAGCAAATTCAACATGAGTTCAGCCTGTTCTCTGACCTGCTTCCTCATAGCTGTTTAGTGCTGATTACCTCAGAATCATATAGATCCTGTTAAAAGTTCCCCCTAACTGCTCCATAGATAACAACTTGAACATTATAGAATGCTAAGTTTTTCATCTGAGATATTCTTTCAGGCTCTGCATACCTGTGAAACTACTGATGTCAGTTGGTCTGAAGGACCCCATGAGAAACTGACTCACCAAAGAATGCAATTATCACATCCTGCTGATTTCATACCCCTTACACCAACCCCATTTACCCCAATTTTCCATCCCTTCACCTCCTAGAATTCCCTTAGAAGCCCCAGACCAGAACTTTTCAGGAAGATAGATTTGAGAGTCTCCTCCTATCTCCTCACTCCATGCTCTAAGATCATTAAACTCTTTCTCTGCTGTAAAACCTGCTGTCTCAGTGTAATTGATCTGTTACTGCTCAGTGGACATATGAGCCTGTTGGTGCGATATCACTCCTCTCATCTATTAGTTTCATAAAAATCATTTGAAGTAAGCAATAAGCATAAGCATAATTGTACCAATGAAAAGGTAAATAGGTAAAGAGAGAAGCTAAATGCTTAAGATATTTTTGGTTGAGTTTATGATAGCTTATATTACAAGTTTAGCCCAAACTTGGTACCAGTGAAAATTTTCTGTTTTGCTTGCTTATATTATATTTTGTTTCATTTTAGTTGGGTAAGTAGCATTTTGTATATTTTAGGTTGAAGATGATTTAAATATTAATAATTGTTATTTGTTGAATTTTAAGAAATTATCTGGGCTGGGCACAGTGGTTCACACCTCAATTCTAGCACTTTAGGAGGCCAAGGTGGGAGGATCACTTGAGGGTGGGAGTTCAAGACCAGCCTGGGCAACATAGAGGGATCCCATCTCTACCAAATAATTTTTTTAAATAATAAATAAAAAATAAGAAATTATCTGAAATCATTTTCTTACATTTTTTAACTAAAAGATTCAATTTGAACATACTATTCTCTATGCCCTTATGTTAGTTTCAAATTTTATGACAAGATCAAAACAATATGCAGTCTATATTTATCCACTCTTCATGGCATAACATGGAAAAAGAGATTATGCAGATAGAATATTTTAAAATGTAATAGCTACCAAGATTTTTAAAAGACAATAATTTACTTATTTATGAAAATGGAAAATAGAATATTCTAAACTATACAGTTTTTCTGTTATGAGACTCCCAAAGAAACTCCGTAATAACATTTGCAAATGTTTCCATAAGAAGGAAAGTTTATGAAACGTGTTTAAATATTTATGGAATGTTAAAAATGAGGCATTAATTGGCAAACAACTTAATTAAAATGCTTTCTCAAGTAATTAGCAACAAATACGTCCTTATCTGTTTTGCATGCCATTTGTCTTGTTTTGTTTGTTAAGCCTGCCTGTCAGTCAAACTTTGCTTCAGGTAATTTTTTAGCTCTGTGGGGAAAATCTTCAAAAATTACATCTGAATTTAAAATATTTTGATTATCATTTTTATCTAACAAATTCTCGTTTTCACTTCATCTTCTATACGTCCCGGTAAACCACCACCTTGGGAATTTAGGGCCTGAAGATGAAATTTTGCATCAAGGCACTAGTGAGTTTCCACAAACACTCTCCAGAGAACAAACTGAATCAATCTAGAATCAACAAACAGTGCAGTTAATTAATGAGAACACCATAAGGGAGCTTTTTTAAACAATGTTGACGGCTGCTGCCTCAGGACCAATAGCACCAGAAGTTATTGCTGGTTTGAAAGAAGTGACTCTTAGGGTTCCCCCAAGGCACCTTTTGCTTATATTAGCTGTTTACCGCAACTTTTCCTTTTATTTGCACCCTAGGGGAAGTATACTTATTTCCTAAATTACTTTTTAAGTGATGCTTATTTCTGCCAGTAGCCTGAGGTACAGAGTGAAGGTACCACAGAGTAAACAAAAACAGAAACCAAGTCTGAAAGAGTACTGAGAAAGTCTGCAGAAAAAGATACCGGTTATTTTCCAAGCCGCTAGTCCTGAGATGGCACGTGAAGCATGGAGGCTTCTCCCCAAGCCTGCTCTAACTAAGAGGGCAAGGCTGTTTGGGGAGATTCAGTGGGGTGAAGCTGTCAGGTGTGAATTATTAGAAAGATATAAATATTTATTTTGGGCAAGAAACCTCTTTAAAACTAAGACAACTAGAAATACTGGACCTTACAATAAAGTTTTGCTGCATCTCGGTATTAATATTTAGAGGCATTGATCCACGAAACAGCTGCTCCCAAAATGGAAGCTCCATAAAGACAAGCCCTTCTCTTTCCTTTACTGACTCTCCCCAGCTCCGAAAACAGTGCCTGGCACACGTGGTAGGCACTCAAGAAATACTGTTGAATGAATGATTGAATGACAGGACTGAAGTGAATGGAAATTGGTAAAATAAAATCTTAAATCTTCCAGTACTTCCACCAGTAACTGAGAGGCACTTGAAGAAATCAATAGCTTTTTGAAATTCGTAGTTTTCCTAGTTATGTATCATCGATATCTAACGCATGGGACAAGAAATACGACTTACACTTACACATTTCAGTTATTTGATAAGTATTTATATATAGAACACCTACTCGGTGTCATGCATCATGCTAGACTTGGAGATCTAACAGCAATTAAAAGACAGACCCAGTTCCTGCCCTGAGTTTGTAGTCTGATGGAGAAATCAGATCTTAGTCTATTAATTATACCAATATATAATTTTTAAAATGTGAAAAGTGTCTTGAAAACAATACTGGGTTCTATAAAAGCATAGAAGAAGGTTCAGAGGATATGAGTGGCCATATAAGGCCATTTTCTTTTGTGAAGAAAATATTTTAAATACAGGAAGAACAAATTAAGAAAGATGCAAAGTTTAGGGGTTTACAAACTAAGATACTTATCTCAGCATCTTTTCTTGTGAATTAAAATCTCATCCAAACCTCTGAAATACAGAGTTTGTCAAGATGTCAGCTTCTTTAAACTATGTGTGCAGTTCCAAAACTTTCAAAACTTGTACTCCCACATAAGACTATTTTAGTAGAACAAGTAGGCATTAAATTCAGTGTCTTAATTCTCTTTCTTATAATTAAGATTTTTAAGTATCTTCGCAAGAGGAGAAGATTAATCATTTAATGAATAATAAAATATAGTTTCTAAATGTTTTGGTTGCAAAAAATGTGGCTTTGTATTAATAGCAATAATATAATAGAAAAATGGATATGTCAACTGCTTTCTCTGGACCAGGAACTATGCTATATTCCTATATTTATTTTTAATATTCAATTATATTTTAACATTTTTATTTAACTGTCAAATTTGGGTTTACTTTCTACTCAAGAGTTCTGTTCTCAACTGCTCATTTTAGTTTTTTACCTGATAATCGATAAGACGAAATATTACAAATCATGCTGGTGAACACTTTTTAAAATTTAGGGTAGCACTTGCCTCTCCTCTTATTTTTATTTATATTTATCACTATGTGCCCAATACAAAAACAGGGCTGGTACATAAAGTTGCTCCATTGTTGAAAGTGGTAAATGAATAAATGAATAAGTCAGATATTTGGAAATACCTTGATTTTTATTGTTTGAGTATGTATATGCATGCTGGGAGATGGGGGAGAGGAAGATAGACTGTAAGTACCCTCATGCATAATTCTTCCCAGCTCCTTTATTATAGGTTATATAGGTTATTTGCCACCTAATAAAATTAAATTTTATCTGATAAAAGTTGCCACAGTTTGTTAAGAGGTATATTTTTTAGATTCATGGAGCCATGAGGGTTGGACAAAACAAAAAGAGAAAAACAAGAGCAACTTGGAATTCTAGGCATGGTGGACACAGTTGAATGTTAGGGAGCCTATGTGATACGACAGCAAACTTCTGATAGTACAGTGTGCATATGGAGGAGGGAGGAAAGTGGCTTTACATAAGTTACTCTATTTTATTCCACCTTTTTTACTTCAATTTGGAAATACTCAAGGGCTTATGTCTTGGTAAATGTGATTCTTCTCTTCACTTTGATACACTTTGATATTCACATATCCTCCTAATCTCTTCCACAAATTTGGAAATTTCCAATAATAAGGCAAGTTACCTAAACTAATGTGACATTGGGGTCACACCTGAATCAAATAAAACAAAAATGGTAAGAGCTAGAAAGTCACAGATCTCCATAGAATAATTTATGTATTAAAGTAAGTGTTTTGGGAGATGAAAACTCACCTACTTTGTCCCCAAGGAGTTTGATGTGTACCATTCAATGGTCACAAAATTGAAACCCATAGATAAACAGAAAGTGTACCACAGAGATGGAGACCTTTAGGGGAAGGAGGAAAGGTTGAGGCATTTGTAAAATAAATTTTAAGGTTATAATATTTAGGAAATGCATTCAATGAGATATTGACCGAAACATGCATTAAGATACTAAAGATGATAGAATTGCATAAAATGAAGACTGTAAAATAATAGAAAGGATACAAAATGTATTAATAAAAATATCCAGTGCTTTAGGAGGCTATGGCTGGAGGATGACTTGAGGCCAGGAGTTTCGAGACTAGCCTGGGCAACATAGGGAGACCTCATCTCTTCAAAAACAAAAGAAATTAGCTGTGCATGGTGGCGGGTACTCATAGTCCTTGCTACTTGGGAGTATGAGGCTAGAGGATCACTTGAACCCAGGAGTTCTAGGAGTTTGAGATTACAGTGGGCTATGATCGCACCACTGTATTCCAGCCTGAGTAACAGAGCAAGGCATCTTGTATCAAAGAGAGAGAGAGAAAGAGAGAGAGGAAGGAAGGAAGGACGGAAGGAAGAAAGGAAGGAAGGAAGGAAGGAAGGAAGGAAGGAAGGAAGGGAGGGAGGGAGGGAGGAAGGAAGGAAGAAAGGAAAGAGAAGCTCTGGTTCCATTTATGCAAACCAGTTATTCTTTGGCAAAGGGAAAAATTAATGTAAGACTGGGGAGCAATAAAAATGGACAAGAAGCAACTATGCTTCAACAACAACATGATAAGTAATCTTTTTGTGAAACTAGTAATGAGTAAACAGGACACTTGCTTCACGTCACAAATCGCAGATCAAAGGATTAAGTAGTTGCAGATGCTTAAATAGACTAATTGGGTTTCAGTCACAGTATATCTTGGTACATAATATTCAGTCTAAAAAAATAATAAAACAATATCAGATACCAGAGATTATTAAAAGACGAAAACAGAAGTTTTTAATGCAATAATCATGATCTTTACAAAAAGAAGGTAAGTTTTGATAGCATGTGCAAATATTAGTGGATCAAGAACCCTTAATATATATATATATATTTTTGAGATAGAGTCTCGTTCCTGTTGTCAGGTTGGAGTGCAGTGGTACATTCTTGGCTCACTGCAACTTCCAGCTCCCTGGTTCAAGCTATTCTCGTGCCTCAGCCTCCTGAGTAGCTGGGATTACAGGCATGCACCACCATGCCCAGCTAATTTTGTATTTTAGTAGAGACGGGGTTTAACCATGTTGGCCAGGATGGTCTCGATCTCCTGACCTCATGATCCACCCACCTCAGCCTCCCAAAGTGCTGGGATTACAGGCGTGAGCCACCGCACCTGGCCAAGAACCCTTAATCTTAACATAGTAGGAAGCTCACAGAGTTTCACATAAGAAGTTCATATAGAAAGGAGAATTCCAATGTAACTGAAATTACAAAAAGAAAAAAAAATCTATCTAGTTCTACATCAGTCTGCAGGGTGTATTCTTGATTATAAATGCCACATTGAAGAGCCTAGGATTCTTGAACAAATCTGGATTATTATACTATAGACTGGATTGTATCTAACCTAAACCCATAAGATTCCCTTTAGCTTCACAGCAGGATGTGAATGGTGTGGATTTGCACCATATTAGATTCCCAGACAGCCTCTTTCTTTGTGGGTGACTTGCTCTTTACTAGAATTCTATTGTTGAGGCTTGGCTAGAATTTAGCCAACCTCCACAGTGTCAAGGGCATCTGGGCATTTGCCCCAATGTGTTCAACATGTTGTCAGACCCAGAGATATATGTGCACAGAATGGAAAGTTTTGGTTTCACAGATCATTGGAAATACCTCCTAAGAAGAGAAGTGTCAGCTTGGATTAAATGGTTTCCAGTTAAACAGATGGGGTACCAGCCTCCTGGGTTTAAAACTGGCAGAACCTTTTAGGGCACTCAATAAAAGAATCAACAGTGTTCAAAGAGAAAGCAGAAACACTAGGGTCAAAAAATATGACATATTTTTGCATGCCAATAAAAAAGTTGATAAATCTGCAAGTTAAATGTGCCAATAAATTTTATTCCTTGACAATGTAAAATTAAATAATGAAGATTATGGCTATCTTTTTTATTTCAAAAAAACTGTTCCTAGAGATAATCAAATTTAGCATCAAAATTCTCAATTTTGTGGGAAACTTTTTGTTTTCTATTGTTTAGAATTAGGATTATACATGACAAATGTTGGTTACTTTCTCTTATCAGTCAACCAAGTCTCGAGCTACAAGTAAGGTTTAATGAAGAGTAGGTTCAGTGTAATACAATAAGCATATACTGACTAGTTAACATGCTGCAGGTACTATGCTAGCTTCAAAACACGAATAACTCTCAGTTTCTGCCTTCAAGCATTTATTATTGATGACATTCATTCTCCCCCTTCCTTTTTTTTTTTTTTTTTTTCCTGCTTCCACATTCATTATAAGGGAAAGACATTCCAGAAGTGAGTTCCAAACTGGAGATATTACCACTTTAAGGGTCTCAGAGACTGTGGATCCTCACATCCCACAGCCCCCTATTTGAATATCACAGATGTAGTAAAAGGGTACCAGCCTACAATCCAATAGATATAACAGAGAATTTCAGGTGCTGTTGAGAAATCTGCATCAAGTGCAATGGAGGGAAGACAATGAGTTCAGTTTTATGTGTTTTTTCTCAGCTTCTTTTGTAATATCCACATAGACTGTCCAGCATTCTGTGTTTGGAGTTCAGAAGATAATTTTACATCACAGATACAGATCTCAGGATGATCCACATATGGGTGGATGCAGCCATACATTTGGGTGAGCATGGGTGTGTAAAGGGCATACTGAGGAAACACAGGTGGCAAAGGAGTCCAAAAAGTGAATATGTGGTAAAAGTCAAAGGATAAAAGTATTTTCCCAACTGAGTTAAATGGTCTTAAATGCAGAAAAGATCAAATAATATAAATCCTGACAAGAATTAGTTGGGTATGATAATTTGGGTGTAATTGGTAACTTTTCCCTGAGTAGACTCCATAGCAAGGTGAGGAAGGAGCCCAGACTTTAGGCGGAGAGATAGAAAAAAAAGGTGACTATGAGGAACTTGTGAATTTAAAGATTATCTTTTGTGTAACTTGACTACAAAAATCCAAAAAGTTTAAGTAAGGAATTGAGGAAGGGAGTTATTTTTTGGTTTCCTTGCATTTGTTTCCTTTTATTTGATTAAAATTATCGTTAGTAGGATTATAGGATTATTGGAAAAAGTTAAGACATGAGTTTAAAACTGGGAAATAGAGAAATCCAGGAAAGAATAAACCACACTTAACAGAAATCCCCTCTATGATAAAAAAAGAAACTCATGAAACAGCGAAGACAAAGAAAAAAGACCTTATGTGAGTCAAAACTTTAGAACAATCTTAACTTCTTAAGACAACTAGAAGATATATCACATTTTGGAACTAAAATGCTTAATAATTCAGTAGTATAGAAACTGACCAGCCAATGAATTAAAACCCATCAAAAATATACAAATGTCTTAACCTTTATGTATCAAATAACTTTGCATTGTAATACACAACGCAAAAGCTGTTATGAATATAATGAGAACTGAACAAAGCCACAGTGATAATAGAGCTCTTTGAAAAAGTCTTCTAGAATTCCATAGCTCAAATAATCAACAGATAAACACACACATGATTTAAATAACTGGCTTGATTCTATATACATGAAATATTTCCAAAATTTATGTACTAAAAGTGAATCACCTTATTAGAAAAATTAGAAAGGCTTATAGAGAAGAAATTCATAACAGAAGAAATACAAATAGATAATGTAAATAAGAAATATACCCAACCTTACAATTAATCAAATAAATGCAAAATAAAACACAAATGCAAAATTAAACAATCTTCCCTATCAGATGAAAAAAGATTAAAAACAATTATGCCCAATGACGGTAAGAATATAGGACACTATGAAGTCATTTACATTATTGGCGTGGGTATAAATTGGCAGTTATCTGGAGATAATTTAAAAATAAAACTAAATTTTAAATGTTTATACACTTTGGTCAAGAGATTCTACCTTTAATATGTTCTTCAGAAAATGACAGTTTAAAGGTGTATGTACAAGGATGTTCTCTGCAGTGACGTTAAAAGATCCTTAAATGGAAATCAATGGGAGAGTTTAAAAATTAAACGGCAGCTAAGCAAATATTAAAGAGAATAAATCAACCTTTTATGTACTGACATGGAAAATGTTAATAATAGATTAGGTAAAGAAAGCCAGTTGAATGAAGAATAATACATTATAATCCTTTTAAATAAATTAAAATGTATATATGTATACATGTAGCAGATAATAGACTGTGGGTTTTTTTTTTAATTGAAATAATCTACCTTTATTTGAAGGCTTACTTAAGTATTTCTCTTAGGCAAATATGGAGCTTTTATAATTCAGGCAAATATGGAGCTTTTATAATTCAGGTAAAGTTATCATTTCCAGGTAAGCAAAGCTTTCCACAAGGAAAGAAAGTAATCAAATTCTGCTCCCTCAGATCTGAAGTTACCTAAACCTAATGAGATGGATTAGAGTTGTCTCCTGAAGGTCTATGGCAGGGAAAGCTCCTGAAATAAAATGACTTCAAGAAAATAATGAATATGGTCTCATGACCAGGGCTGAAATCTTGAGATTTGTAGAGGAGAATTTTTCTAGTGGAGCTTTCAGGCAATCATGAAAGAACTTCAGACCTCACTGCACAAGTGTTTGTGCTCTGGGAAGCCACAAAATATAAATTAAAGATAAATGCAAAGCATTTATCCCAACATTTTGAGTGCTCACTGGAGAGAAGTTAGTATTCAAGGTGCCTATGTTGTAACAGTGAATCAAAAATATAAACATCCTTGCCTTTATGGAGCTTACAGTTTAATGGGGAGAAACAATCAGTAAACAAATAAACATCTTTTCTATTAGGTGATGTTAAGGGCTATGAAGTGAAACATTGTGAGGAGTATCAGAGCAGAAACGAAGTATTGTTATTTCATGCTTAGTAGTCAAGGAAGACTTGGTAAGGTGAATTTTAAGGAGATCCCTGGAGGAAGTGAAAAACAAGTCATATGGATATCTGGAAAAGAGAATTCCAGATTGATGGGATGGCAGAGCCAAATGTGCTGAATGTGCTTCTTATATGTTGGGGCTCAGAAAACAATACCCCCAAATATGGCCCTCTGACACGTTGAACTAAAGACGCAGCCCCACGGTCTCTTTCTGACCTTTCCCTGTATCCCTGTCTCTGTGATTTTCTTATTTTCCCCCAAATAAGAGGAACTCTGTCTCTGGAATTTCCTTATCTGACTAAGAAAACTTTCTTTCAAAAGAAATGCAATTGTCTTAAGACCCTCTCCTTAGGAATCTCATCAAATTACCAGAAAAGATTTAGTATGGAGAAGAGAAGAGAGTAGGAGTTGTCACCATGCCCAGAAAGACTTTCATCTATTTTTCTGAGAGCAGCTCTAACAGATTTCCTGGAAAGCTTTATTTACCTAATAAGACAACATTTGTTCACAGTGAACTTCCACCCCTCACCTTCTTGCTACCTTCCCCAGAGCTCAGAGGAAATTTGTCCCAAACCATTGCTCTTTGGACTCATTCATTTTTCCCGAAAATTATTCACTTCTTCAGCCCTTGTGTCCTGTTGCCCTATGAAGACTGATATATAAGCATCCAGACCTCATTAGGTCATTGGGTAATCATTCTCCTGTGATTCTGCCATCCTATAAGCACATTAAATAAATCTATATACATTTTCTCTCATTAATCTGTCTATTGTCAGTTCATTTTCATATAAATAGAAAAGTTCAGAGTAGTTGAAGATGAGAGATAGTAAAGGACCAGGCTATGAGGGGTGCTGTAAACCATTTTTAGAATTTGGGCTTTTACCCCATGAAAGAGAAGAGGTCACTGAAGCATATTCAGTAAAGGAGAACGTTAAGTTGAGTTTAGCATTGAGATACTAGGTTTTCAAAGGACGATAGTTGTCTGCACAGAGGCCTCTCACAGCCACATTCACAAGTTTATAGACATTGTCCTTTGAGAGGGCACTTCACAGAAGCAGAAAAAATAGCTATAGCTGACTTTTAATGTAAATTATTAACTTTTATGTGTGCAGGGGATGGCTTTCACTCTTCCATAAAGTTTTAACCTTTTGCAGCAATCATACTATCAGACAAAATAAAAAGGATACAATGATGAGCAAAATATTTTAAAAAGAAAATATAACGTCGAAAGGTAGCAATCTATGATCAAGATCACAGAAAAGAGGAAAGAAAATATGTAAAGAGTACAAGGGAAGGAGTTGTATTTTTAGGCATATTGATAGTAGGTTTGAGGAATTTCCATTAAGATGTCCTTAATCTCTTCTGGAGCATATTAAAAAGGTTAATTTGCTTACAAAACTTTCTAGATGTTGGAATTGGGGACTTGAAAAGATTGGCAAGCATTTGAAATAGCTGTAATGGGAAATGGTGCTGGGAAAACAGCTGAAATTGAGGACTGTAAAAATATAGAGTCAACATTGCTCATGTTTATGTGATGTCTTCCAGCAGTCCCCCAGCATCTCAGTAATGAGAGTAGAGAGGGCAGATGTTTGGATTAAAGCAAGTTTCTAAATTGCAGTTTGACATGGACCAGGTTCTGGGAAGCCATGATGTACTAACAGGGATGAAATTTGTCACCCCACCTTAAGCAACTACACAAGTAGACAAAATGCGTGAAACACGATTCTCAGATATTGTCGATAGCCCAAAACAATGATCCCTGAGAGAAAGAAATGAGGTGAGACCTGTAGCTGCTCAAGCTAACTTCCCATAGAAGAAACCTTTCAGACTGCAGTGCAAGAGGAAACCCACTCAGGCTCCAGAGGCCCGGATGAGTAGAGGAGCCATCATTAGGAGTTCAGGAAGGTCAAGGTGGCTAGAATTTGTGGTGGGAAAAAAAAATAACTCAGAGAAATGAACTGCATGGGGATGTCTCCAGAGATCTTCAGATGGTTTCTCTTGAATGTTTGACTAAGAAGTGCTCTGTACATACATGGTGGGAGGAAAGTAGCAGAGGCTGAGGAAATAACTACAAGAAAGAAAAGGAATAAGAACAATAATCCTTGGAATTGAAAATAAGATTAGGAAGATTCTATGTTCAATCAGGCAGAGTAGAAAGATATCCACATATAAGAGGAATCAAGTAGAATCTAGAAAGATATTGCCTTAGTAGTGAGGCTCTGAACATGTCCTATAAAAGCTTAAAAATTAGCTTCAAAAGAAACAAACTGATTCCAAGTAACTTCACTGTGTCCTAAAACAAAGCCCAATAATATTAAAAGAAATATAAATTATAAAAGTCTCAATGCCTAACATCCAAAAAAGAAAACACCATTGATTCAAAGAAGCAGGAAAATAAAACTCAAAAACAAGAGAAAAAATAAGCAATAGAAATAGACACAGAAATTGCACACTGAGAGAATCATCAAATACTATTTAACACTGTCAAATAACATTGAATCTACTATCACAAATATACTCCACATGCTTTAAAAAGTAGAAGAAATTATGAACATGATAAGAAGGGTAAGGAAATATATTACAGACTTTGAGCATGAAAAACACAATATATAAAATTAAAAATTCACTGGATAGAATTAAGAGCATATTAGACACTGCAGAAGAAATAATCAGTGAACTATAAGACATCGAAATAGAAATTATCCAAAATAAGACTCAGAGAAAAATACCACTGAAAAATGAACAGAACAAAATGAGCATCAGAGGCCTGTGGAAATTGCCAAGTGAGTAATATAGTGTAATTAAAATCCCAGAAGGAGAAGAGAAGGAGGACAGACAAAAAGAGAAGAAATAATCATAGAAAAATTTCCAAATTGAATGGAAATTATAAATTCACAGATCCAAAAATTCAACAAAGTTCCAGCCAAATGAAAATGAAAATACTACACCAAAATATATCAGAATAATCAGAGAAACAGCAAAAAAATCTTATAAGCATACAGAAGAGAAAAAAAGGTATCTTTATAGTATAAAGGACCCAAATCCTGCCAACCTAAAATTCTGTGCCTATCAAAACTGCCTTTTGAAAATGAAGGCGAGACTTTCGGCCTCCACTTTGAATGTAGAAAGCTGAAGGCAGTCTTTCTAATTGAGGAGAATAAGAAACAAGAAAAAGACAATAATATACTAAACAAGAAAAAAGCCAATAATTTTTTGAATAATGAGAAAGCTGAGGTCACAGGATAATGATCTAGCCTGAAGGCTAAGGAGAGGTAGGTGCTTCCAACAACAACAACAACAACAAAAATAGGATGCAAGACCTACTTATCGAGGGCATACCCAGGGTCCATACAAGCTAACAAGAAGAATCAAGCTAAAGGTTTTAACAAATGCTAAGTTCTGTGAGTGGCCTAGTGTGATAGTGATATTATAGAACTTATGGGAGTCACAGACATAGGAAAAGACAAATTCACTGCTGGGCTCTTTTCTTCTTCATGGATCTCACCAGGTACTCAAAAGAAAGATTGGGAACAGGGAGAGAAACTGAAGGATGCCTTCTCTGTTGAGATCTAGGGGAGGAGAGCAGAAGCTGCTGCAGAAAAGGCTCAAAGCCTGCCCCAATCTTTCTATCCTTTCTCCTCAACACACACAAAGATTTCTTAAGCCACTGAAGGAAGAGCACATATCACCATGAGGACACATGTGAAGACCCATGGAAACTGCAAAAAGGGAGCAAAGAAAAAAATTGTTTCCACTTCTGGGGAAAAGGCAGGGAAATATCCTGGGCCCAAGTCACTAGGGAACCCAGCAACTAGAGGAGGAATAGAATCCTGAGAAGGCCCCAAACCTGAGACTCAGATGCACCTGCCTAAGGTACGTATCTGCCTTGGATGGAGCTTAAACCAGGACACCAGAGAATGCCCCCTGCCCACCAACATTGGGCTAGCAAATTGGCTCAGTTCAGCACAAGTACCAGTGAGGGGCACTGGTGTTTACTGGGTTTGATGGTTTGAAGGACCTTCCTTAGGGAAGGCAGTTTCAGTAGAGTGGTGGAGGGTGACAAAGAATATTCCAATGGATGATAGGAGTCAATGGAAGGTGGGAGGTGAAATAATGCGTCCAGGTTGTTTTTTGTGAAAGCTTAGTGTGAAGCTAGATAGAGCTAGAGAAAATAATATGTCATGGAAAGTGGTTTACAGGCTTAGCCCAATTAGAAATGCTCTTTTGAATCCTGTAGTTCTGCCCTTGAAAAATTACAGTGTCATTTTTGGGTGTATATAATTGATGCCTCCTCTTCCCCTGTGGAATCAGGACCTCTAAATTCATAGTTATGCATTTAAATGATGAATTATGATTTTAAAAGATGTAAACCTTTGATATGGTTTGGCTTTGTGCCCCTACAAATCTCATCTCAAATTGTAATCCCTGTGTGTAGAAGGAAGGACCTGATAAGAGGTGATTGGATCATCAGGCTGGTTTACCCCATGCTGTTCTCATGATAGTGAGGGAGTTCTCATGAGAGCTGATGGTTTTAAAAGTGTTTGGCAATTCCCCCTTCTCTCGCTCTCTCTCTTGCTGCTATGTAAGATATGCCTTGCTCCCCCTTCACCATCCACCATGGTTGTAAGTTTCCTAAGGCCTCCCCAGCCGGGCAGAACTATGAATCAATGAAGCTTTTTTGGTTTATAAATTTCTCAGTCTCAGGTATTCTTTATAGCCGTGTAAAAATGAATGAATACAACTTTGTGATGCAAACTAAAGAGAATGGCAAGAAAATAGTATTTCTACATATTTGGTGGCATTGTACCTTCCTACCCTGTTTCAAGAAAACTTCAATGCACACGTTAATCTTCAGGATGAGTCTTACTAAAAAAAAAAAAAAAAAAAAAA
>NW_016804965.1:1441459-1443945 GCF_001698545.2 Rhinopithecus bieti
CCCCCCCCCCCCCCATGTGTGTGTGGTGTGTGTGTGTATGTGTGTGATTCTGGTTTTCATCTTTAAATATTTCTCATTATTTGCAGAACAATACGTATTGTGTTCTTCAGAGTGGAGAATCTGAAAAAGACCAAAAAGACAGGGTCCTTGCCTTTAGAGCAACTACACAGGTTTCCAGGATCTCAATTCTGCCCTTGTCATCTAGATTGTGATAGCCAAGTTAATTAGCCTCTCTTGTCCTCAATTTTCCTATTATTAGAAAAAAATAAGTTAAACGAGATCATTTTACTCCTCCTTCCAGCTTTAACATACTAAGATGTTTTGTTCTATTCCACTCCATTCCCATACCTCTGGTTCCATTAATTTAAGGCTTTGAGCCCCCTCTCAAATCTTATGTGGAATATGGAAGTCCTCAGGTATGAGTTGGTATCAGATAGAGTAGTAACCTGGCCATGATAAGTTGATAAATTTGTTCTGCCCCATATCTTCACCTAATTATACATTGACCACTATCGTCTATGTGTACCATCTAGCTTAGTCCACATTTCATGCTCATTTACCAGCTCTTTTATTTTAGATTTTAGGTTCAGGAGGTACATGTGCAGGTTGTTTCAGGGGTATATTGCCTGATGCTGAGGTTTGGAGTACGATTGACTCTGTTACCCACGTAGTAAGCAATAAAATTACCCAATTGTTTATAGTACCCAATAGTTTTTCAACACTTGCCTCCCCTGCTTCCACTCCAGGAGTCTCCAGTGTCTACTGTTCCTGTCTCTACGTCTATGAGTGTCCAGTGCTTAGCTCCCACTTTCAAGTGAGAATATATGGTATTTGACCTCCAGCTGCATCTGCATTGCCGCAAAAACATTATTGTGTTCTTTTATACAGCTGCATTCTATTCCATGTTATATATGTCCTATATTTTCTTTATCCAAGTTGCTCAACTGTTGATGACCAACTAGGTTGATTTCATGTTTTTGTTATTATGAATAGTGCTGCAATGAACATATAACTGCATGAGTCTTTTTAGTAGAACAATTTATTTTCTTTTGGATATATGTCCAGTAATGGGATTGCGGTGTCAAATGGTCATTCTATTTTAAGTTATTTAGAGATCTCCAAACTACTTTCCACAGTGGCTGAACTAATTTAGATTTCTACCGAGTGTATAAGTGTTGCCTTTTCTCCACAGCCTGGCAAGCATCTGTAGTTTGTTGGAGTTTTTGTTTGTCTGTTTGTTTTTGAGATGGAGTCTCGCTATTGTTGGCCCAGGCTGGAGTCAATCTCATCTAACAATGGCACAGTCTCGACTCCCTGCAACCTCTGCCTCTCTGGTTCCAGCAATTCTCCTACTTCAGCCTCCTGAGTAGCTGAGATTACAGGCACCTGCCACCACGCCCGGGTAATTTTTGTATTTTTAGTAGAGATGAGGTTTCACCACGTTGGCCAGGCTGGTCTCCAACTCCTGACCTCAGGTGATCCACAGCCTCGGCCTCCCAAAGTGCTGGGATTACAGGCATGAGCCACCGCACCTCGCCTTTCGGTTTTTTGTTTGTTTGTTTGTTTTTTGTTTTTTTTTTTTTGAGACCAGAGTCTCTGTCGCCCAGGCTGGAGTGCAATGGCGCCATCTTGGCTCACTGCAACCTCCGCCTTCCGGGTTCAAGCGATTCTCCTGCCTCAGCCTCCCGAGCAGCTGGGATTACAGGCACCCACACCCACATGGCCAGCTAATTTTTGTACTTTTAGTAGAGACGGGGTTTCACCATGTTGGCCAGGATGGTCTCCCCCTCCTAACCTCATGATCTGCCCACCTTAGCCTCCCAAAGTGTTGGGATTACAGGCGTAAGCCACTGTGCCTGGCCCTTGGCTTTTTAATAATAGCCATTGTGACTGGTATGAGATGGTATCTCATCACGATGTTTATTTACATTTCTGATAATTAGTGATGTTGAGCATTTTTAAATGTTTGCTGGCCACTTGTATATCTTCTTTTGAGAAGTGTCTGTTTTGCCTACTTTTTAATGGGATTTTTTTTTTCACTTATTCAGTTATTTAATTTCCTTATGAATTCCGGATTTTACACTTTTGTTGGATGCCTAGTTTGCTAATATTCTCCCATTCTTTAGGTTGTCTGTTTACTCTGTTGATAGTTTATTTTGCTGTGCAGAAATTCTTTAGTTGAATAGGTCCCACTTATCAATTTTTGTTTTTTGTTGCAATTGCTTTTGAGGACCTAGTCATAAATTATTTCCTAAGGCTGATGTCCAGAATGGTGTTTCCTGGGTTTTCTTCTGGGATTCTTACAGTTTGAGGTCTTACATTTAAATCTGTAATTCATCTTGAGTTAATTTTTGTACATGGTGAAACATAGGGGTTCAGTTTCATTCTTCTGCATATGACTAGCCATGTATCCTAGCACCATTTACTGAATAGGGAGTCCCTTTCTCATTGTTTTTTTTTTTTTTTTTTTTTTTTTTTTTTTTTTT
>NW_016804965.1:1444212-1485495 GCF_001698545.2 Rhinopithecus bieti
TTTGTTTTTTGTTTTTTTTTTTTTTGAGACCAGAGTCTCTGTCGCCCAGGCTGGAGTGCAATGGCGCCATCTTGGCTCACTGCAACCTCCGCCTTCCGGGTTCAAGCGATTCTCCTGCCTCAGCCTCCCGAGCAGCTGGGATTACAGGCACCCACACCCACATGGCCAGCTAATTTTGTACTTTTAGTAGAGACGGGGTTTCACCATGTTGGCCAGGATGGTCTCCCCTCCTAACCTCATGATCTGCCCACCTTAGCCTCCCAAAGTGTTGGGATTACAGGCGTAAGCCACTGTGCCTGGCCCTTGGCTTTTAATAATAGCCATTGTGACTGGTATGAGATGGTATCTCATCACGATGTTTATTTACATTTCTGATAATTAGTGATGTTGAGCATTTTAAATGTTTGCTGGCCACTTGTATATCTTCTTTTGAGAAGTGTCTGTTTTGCCTACTTTTAATGGGATTTTTTTTTTCACTTATTCAGTTATTTAATTTCCTTATGAATTCCGGATTTTACACTTTTGTTGGATGCCTAGTTTGCTAATATTCTCCCATTCTTTAGGTTGTCTGTTTACTCTGTTGATAGTTTATTTTGCTGTGCAGAAATTCTTTAGTTGAATAGGTCCCACTTATCAATTTTGTTTTTTGTTGCAATTGCTTTTGAGGACCTAGTCATAAATTATTTCCTAAGGCTGATGTCCAGAATGGTGTTTCCTGGGTTTTCTTCTGGGATTCTTACAGTTTGAGGTCTTACATTTAAATCTGTAATTCATCTTGAGTTAATTTTGTACATGGTGAAACATAGGGGTTCAGTTTCATTCTTCTGCATATGACTAGCCATGTATCCTAGCACCATTTACTGAATAGGGAGTCCCTTTCTCATTGTTTTTTTTTTTTTTTTTTTTTTTTTTTTTTTTTTTGACTTTGTCAAAAATCAGATGGCTATAGGTGTGTGACTTTACTTCTGGTTTTTCTTTTTTGTTTTGTTTTGGGTTTTGGGGGGACAGGGTCTTACTCTGTCACCCAGGCTGGATTACAGTGGCTTGATCACAGCTCACTGCAGCCTCAATCTCCCAGACTCAAGCAATTCTCCCATCTCAACCTCCTGAGTAGGTAGGACTACAAGCACAAGCCACCATGCTCAGTTAATTATTATCATTATTATTATTTGTAGAGACAGGGTTTCACTATGTTGCTCAGGCTGGTCCCGAACTCCTGGGTTCAAGTGATCCTCCTACCTTGGCCTCCCAAAGTGCTGGGATTACTTCTTGGGTTTCTATTCTCTTCCATTGCTCTTTGTGTCTGTTTTTGTACCAGTACCAGACCGTTTTGATTATTTGTAGTGTAGCTTGAAGTTGGATAATGTGATGCCTTCAGCTTTGTTCTTTTTGTTTAGGATGGTTTTGGTTATTCAGGCCTTTTTTGGTGCCATATAAAGTTCAAAATAGTTTCTTCTTATTCTTTGAAAAATGATGTTGGTAGTTTGGTAGGAATAGTTTAAAATTTGTAGATTGCTTTGGTTAGGATGGCCATTTTAATGATATTGATTCTTCCAATCCATGAGCATGAAATATTTTTCTATTTGTTTGTGTTGTCTATGATTTCTTTCAGCAGTGTTTGGCAGTTCTCCTTGTAGAAATTTTTCACTGTCTTGGTTAGCTGTATTCTTAGGTGTTTTTTGTGTGTGTGTGTGGTTACTATAAATGATATTTCATTCTTGATTTGGCTCTCTGCTTGGATGTTGTTGTATAGAAATGCTACAAATTTTTGTGCATAGATTTTGTACCCTGAAAGTTTACTAAGGTTTCCTATAAGTTCTAGGAGCCTTTTGGCAGAGTCTGTAGGGTCTTCTAGGCATAGAATCATATCGTCAGGGAAGAGAAATAATTAAACTTCTTCTTTTTCCATTTGGATGCCTTTTCTTTCTTTCTTTCTATTGTCTGATAGCTCTGGCTAGGACTTCCAAGCTCTTTTAAAATTATATTAAAAAACACGAAATTACTATTTGGTGATTTAATTTAAACTTTAGAATTTGAATATTTTGTTTACTATAAAATCTCTAATTGTTTATGTCTGACAGCCATATCTTTTCATATTTTCTGCAAAAGACTCTTCTACTTACATGACTGTGCTAAGTGACAGTTGACAAGAAGGTTCTCAAATTAGTGATCTAAGCTTCCATCTTAAGAAACCAGGAAAAGAGCAAACTAAACCCAAAGCAATAAGAATAAAGAAATAATAAAGATAAACAAAGAAATTAATAAAACTAGTAATGAAATATAAGTAGGACAAAATTAAGGTAACCAAAAACTGGTTCTTTTAAAAGATCAATAAAACTGATAGACGTATAGCCAAAACAGTCAAGTAAAAAAAGAGAAAACACAAATTACCAATTGGAAAAATGAAAGTGAAAACATCACTACAGACCTTATGAACATTATAAAGACAATAATAAAACATTACAAAAAATTGTGCCAAACTAGTTCAAAAACTTAGATGAAATGCAAACATTTCTTAAAAGATACAAAGTACCAAAACTCATTCAAGAAAAGATAGACAACCTGAATATTCCTTTATCTATTAAGGAATTGAATCCATAGTTTAAAATCCACTAGCAAAAAATATATTTAGGCTCAAATAGCTTCACTGGTGAATTCTGTGAACCATTCATAGAAGAAATAATGCCAATATTATATAACCTTTTCCAGCAAACAGAAAAGGTGGGAACACTTCCCATATCATTTTATGATGATAAAATCAGATGAACATATTATTAGATAAATCTCTGGTAATAAAACCAGATAAAGATATTATTAGAACAACAGCAACAACAAACTCTAGACCAAATATCCCTTGTGAATAGTTATGCAAACATTCTCAATATATTTTTAAATTGAATCTATATATAAAAGATAATACATCATGACCAAGTGAAGTTTATTTCAGAAATGCAAAACTGGTTCCCCATGTTGAGTCAACATAATTCACTATATCAACAGTCTATGTATCTAAATACATGCATAAAAAGCATACTTTAGAGAAAGCATACCTAGAGAAATTATTAGTGTAGAGAAAAGATATAAAATATATACCTAAAATACATACCATATAAAATTATCTCAAAATGAATCATAGACCTAAATCTTATCCAAACAATACCTAAACTAAAGTAAATCTAAAACTATATACATTTAAGAAAAAAATTTATTTAGGCACACATTTCTTATATATGTCAACAAAATCATAATCCCCAAAAGAACAATTGATAAGTTTGACCTTATCAAAATTAACAACTTTAATTTATTGGAAGAATGAAAAAGCAAGCCACAGAATAGACGAATATATTTATAAATCGCATTACCTGATTAAGGACTTATGTCAAGAATATATATAAATGCTCAAACACCAAAAAATAGAAAACAAACCAGTTAAAAAAACAAAAGATTTGAACAGATACATCAGTAAAGAAGAGATACAAGTGGCAAAAATACACATGAAAAGATGTTCAGTATCAGTAGCCGATAGGAAAATGCATGTTAAAATCACAAGAGATACCACTATGCACCCATTTGAATGACTACGATTTTGAAGAACCAACAGCAAAGCAACCATACTCAGTGCTGGTGGCAATATGGACCAACAAGAACACTCAAACTTTGTTGATGGGGATGCAAAATGGTAGAGCCACTTTGGATTACAGTTTGCAGTTTCTCATAAAGTTAAAGATGTACTTATCACATGATCAGCAATTTCATTCCTGTGCATTTACCAAAAAGAAATAAACACTTATGTTCATGTAAATTTTAGACAAATAGAGCAACTTCATTCATGATCACTAAATCTGGGAGAAATTCAAATGTCCTTCAGCTAGTGAATAGATAAACAAACCGTAGTACAACCATATAATTGCATATTACTCAGCAATAAAAATGAATGAATTATTGGTATGAGCAATAAGATGAATGAATTTCAAATGCATTGTGCTAAATCCAAAGGTCATAAACTACTTGACTCCATTTATGTCATATTCTGGAAATGGCAAAACTGTAAAGACAGGTATCTGGGAGAAGGAAGCGGGTTCACTACCAAGGGTCATGAGAGGAGATTTGGGTTGGTAGAACAATTCTGTAACTTGATTGTGGTGGTGGCTGTGCAACTGGATGCATGCATCAAAGCTCATAGATCCACATACTTTCAAAGGTGAATTTGACTATATGTAAATTGATCTCAGTAAATCTGACTGAGAAAACAGTAACTGAAGAAATCATTATAAATAAATGTATATCTGTAGGTCAACTTTTTCTGCATTTTAGAAACTTTTAAAATTAATATCATAAAAAAAAATGCCCCTTGACTGTCACTCCCACTTCTGAGGCTCTCTTTTACTGATATATAAAGTAGTAATGCATGGAGATATAAACATTTGCATGTTTATTAGAGCATTGTTTGGATTAGGAAAAGTCACTAAATTAATGTGTTAAAAATTTAAATGACAACCATTAGGAAAATGATTAAATAGATAATAGAAATATATAATAATCTAATTTATTATTTATTATAAGTAATATATAATTGTAAATATGATATATATATACCCTATGAATATTGTGCTTTAAAATTACAGAATAATGTGTAAAGGGTGATCTCATTTGGAGATTAAAGAAGAAAGAACAAAAGAGAAAATGAGAGAAAAGTGAAATTAGTGTAGAAAAGGTCTAAAATACATACCTGAATATATACAGTGGAATACTATTCAATCCCCCCAAAAAGAAAATTCTGTCATTTGTGATAACATGAATTAATCTGGGGGACATTATGCTACGTGAAACGAACTGGGCACAAAAGAACAAATAGTGCATGAGCTCACTTAAATGTGGAATCTAAAACAATCGAACTCAGAGAAGCAGAAAGTAGAATGGCAGTTACCTGAGGCTGGGGGGTGGAGTGAATGGGGAGATACTGGTTAAAGGGTACAAAGTTTTAATTAGACAGGAGGAATAAGTTTTTGATATCTATTACACAGTTGGTACTATAGTTAAGAATGCATTGCACATTACAAAATTACTAGGAGAATAAAATTTCAAATATTCGCACTACAAAAATAAGTATTTCTGGTGATGGATATGTTAGTGATTTAATCCTTCCACATTTTATGCACATATCATAACGTCACTTTGTATTCCATAAATGTATACAGTTAACATTTTTTAACAACAAAGAAATACATACCTAATAGCATTTGTCCCTTTAGGAACGTTGATTTGATATTAATTTTCACATAAATATCCATATTATTTGACTTTACAATGGTCATACATTGCTTTTTTGAAAGAACAATATCCAATATATTCAAAGTAACTAAATGAAACATCTTTTTGTGTGCTATACCAAATAGAGTTCCTATTAATGAGGTAACAAAAAACAACACATCTTCATATTCGGTACCAAAGGAGCTATAATTTCTTAAACTCCTAGTAGCACCATGATCAAGAGCATAAACTTTTTTTTAGAAGGCAAACTTTTATTTTTAACTTTAAGTTCTGGGACATCTGTGCAGAACGTGCAGGTTTGTTACTAGGTATGCATGTGCCACAGTGGTTTACAGCACCTATCAATCCGTCATCTAGGTTTTAAGCCCCTCATGCATTAGGTATTTGTCCTAATGCTCTCCCTCCCCATGCCCCCCACCCCCCAAAGAGGTCCCAGTGTGTGATGTTCCCCTTCCTCCCTGTGTCCGTGTGTTCTCATTGTTCAAATCCCACTTATGAGTGAGAACATGTGGTGTTTGGTTTTCTGTCCCTGTGTTAGTTTGCTGAGAATGATGGCTTCCAGCTTCATCCAGGACCCTGCAAAGGACATGAACTCATTTTTTATGGCTGCATAGTATTCCATGGTATGTATGTGCCACATTTTCTTTATCCAGCCTATCACTGATGGGCATTTGGGTCGGTTCCAAGTCTTTGCTATTGTAAATAGTGCTGCAATAAACATATGTGTACGTGTGTCTTTATAGTAGAATGGCTCCTGAGCTCAATCCCTCAGTTCAAATCCTGGTTTCACCATGACTAATTGTGTGACTTTAGACAAATCACCTAACCTCTCTGTGCCTTAATTTCTTGTCTATAAAATGGGGTTAATAATAATAGTTTATGATTCATAGGGTTTCTGTGAATATTACATGCACTAGAACATGAAAAGGGTTAAGTACAGCACCCGATAGATACATAGTAAACACTCAGTAAATATTTGCTCTATTAAGAGTCTGGTGAAGTCTGAGGCTTCAACTCCTTCTAAACTAAAGTTTTAAAAAGGTTAAATGATCATAATTGCTTCAACTAGGTATCAGAATCTAAGCAAGTCTCTGTCTTTCTCTATCATTTGAGGGAAATAAATAATTTTAAAAATCCATACATAGAATCTCCACAATGTCACTTTTAAAAATAAAATTCTAACAAAATCATAGTACTGAAATTGTCCTTTCCCAAAAAAGGTAAATGTACACTTTTACTCATAATGTTATCTGGTATATTAATCCTGACACTTTTCACCTTTACTTCATCTTCTTACCAAAATTGTGCCCAGGTGCAGAAAAGGGTTTGAGTTAGTAGAAGGGAATTCACTGCCATCTAAACTCCATATGGTCACAAGAGATACCAGAAAATGAAAAAAGTTTCAGTCAAAAAGACACTCGCAATAAAACTGAATTTTTAAAGCTACATCTGTCATATTATTTGTGCCACATGAATCATTTGGTTGCAATGAGGACAAAAGGAACTCGGTGCTAGGACCGCAGGGTGTGTGTATCTACGTGTGTGCCTGCCTGTGTGCCTCTCTCACAGAAAGTACATTATGCCACTCAGATTCTGCCAAAGGTGGAGTTGGACCACATAATAAAATCTAGTGTTTCACAATCAAAACCTTGGAGTTTAGTCTCCATCGGAAGAAATCATTTGAACTTGGACTTGGCGCTTTTGTTGACATTTTTCTATGACCATGAAAAAAGATGTTTCTATCTTTTCCAAATTCGCTCCTTCTCTTCTTCCATCCTCCTCTTGTTTGTCACTTTTAACAGGGAAACTTTGCCGACAATAAATGCAGCCGAACCATGAAAAAAATAAATAAATAAAATGGAATTGCTCTGCGACTCACATGGTGTGGCTACAGCAAAGCAGATCCTAGAGAGTTGGAACCATATCATCCTGAGCATCTGCACCACTCCTCCTTGGAGAGTGCATACTAATCATCTCTCTTCATGGTCAGTAACCACATAAGGACAACACCAGACGATGCCAGTGGTGTTGGTCCTGTAGCATTTATATGCTTCCCTGAAAAGATAGTCATGCCAGATATTATTCGTCAACCTTGTCCTTGGTCTTCTCTCTTGATTGAGGCAGATGTTTATTTTCCATCTGTACTATATGTCAGTGCAACTGCAGCCTTCATCTGGCAAAGGGTGCCTGTAATATTATGAGGCCATCACATAAGCTGCTGGAAAGATTATTCTGGTGAATAAAATCAGTTTATGGCTAAAAACATTTATTCTTCATTTTGATAAGCCCTTAACAAATGGAAATTTGCTTCCTTACACTTTTGCCAAGCATAGGACCATGTTTATTTCTCAGTATATGGGTCACGAAGGATTCCCAGCTGTTAGCTAGAGTCAGTTGTGCATTGCTGCACTCAACAACATCTGTTTCACAAAAACAGTATCCAGCTTTTAGCACTCAAATGGAGGTTAGACCATATGCCGGCAGACCACTTAGTTTTTACCTTGGGAACCAACTTTGCTCTAGTCAAGGTAACAGAGGAAAAACTGAATATTTAAATGTTACCAGGCTTCAGTCACATCTTCATATGTGCTTGTCATTTCCCACTATATATAGTAAAATTAGTTCCAAGCATATACTGCAAGCTGTTCCTCTTTTTAATTATTAATTGGAAGAAAGTTTGTTTGCAAAACAGTTGAAATGTATTTCGTGATAGATGCTGTTGTTGAAAGTAGTACCATAAGATAATTTTGTAAATAGAGCATTCAGTTAAAATGTCAATTAATATTAGCAATGGTCAAAAGAAAATCAGACTTGTAGCACCTACATAAAGTGTGACATAATGGAAAGTTACAGAATATCAAATATCTTCTTGCGCTGCAAAGTTGTCTTTATTGCTTGACTTTCCACTTAGTTCCCTTATGCTAGTCATTCTAATTTTACAAGAAAATAAAAGTAAAATATGTGCCTTTAGTTTGTTTTACGAGACACTTAAACTAAAAAAAACACATATTCAAATGCATATTGGTTTTCAAATTTATATCTCTCTTAGCACAGTCTTCAAATCCCTGCAAAAGATGCCTCACTTATGTCCTAGAAGCCTAGAAATAGTTTATCAACACTGGTAATCTCATGAATTATTTTAGAATGTTTTCATGGATAAAGAATATTTTTAAAATAATACTAAAGAACATTGAAATTCTGTCTAGTTTTTTTCAAATTCCTCAGTTTCAAAAATGATTACATGTTTGTCTGTAAGGCGCTTTCCAAGTGCTGTGATTTTAAGATCGTACATAACTATTATTCAGTCTATTTCTTTTTTAATTCTACAGGCAGAAGTATTAGTTTTTGAAGGCTGTTTTGACATTGTGAAAAATGTTAAGAGATTTTTCTGAGTTGAAATTTTAATTGCGAGGCCAGAACATCAAGAGGTTCTTATCTGAACCTGAATTAGGGAACATCTTATATCTCCTGATCTCATTTTCAAAGAAAGTAAGAAATATGTTCATCGGAGGCTGACTCTCTGTAGAGGCTTCAGAACAACCAAGCTAAAGACCATTCAGTATTGAGTATCTCTAATTATTAGATTGTTCTGATCCTCCATCTATGAATTTGCATATAAGATTATAAATCCATCTCTGGATTAATCACATGACTAAATAGCAGACATGAGATGAATTATTACCACGTACAGTTCATGGCAGTCCTTAGCTTTGGTTACCTTCTATTTTACAGAATTGTCTGCTTAAACAGCTAGGTCAGCCCTGGGCAGAAGTTTGAATTGATCCAAGTTCATCTTTGGACCCTTCTATAGGTAAGCCCCTCGCTTTCAAATAGTTATCAAGTAAAGCTCTGAAACATCTGCTAAAAAAGAAAATTCAAGCCTCCCCAGACCTTCCAGAGGTAGTTTTTTTGTTTGTTTGTTTTTTGTTTTGTTTTGTTTTTTGTTTTTGTTTTTGAGACGGAGTCTCGCTCTGTCTCCCAGGCTGGAGGACAGTGGCATGATCTCGGCTCACTGCAAGCTCCACCTCCTGAGTAGCTGGGACTACAGGAGCCCGCCACCATGCCTGGCTAATTTTTTGTGTTTTTTAGTAGAGACAGGGTTTCACCGTGTTAGCCAGGATGGTCTCGATCTCCTGACCTCGTGATCCACCCACCTCGGCCTCCCAAAGTGCTGGGTACAGTCGTGAGCCACCGTGCCCGGCCTAGATTTTTGTTTTAACAGGTAAACTTGGGAAGCAGGAATGATGAAGATGACAGTGAGAATGGTAATCAATAATGAATAACCTTGTCTATAAACTTGGCTCTGTCAGCAAGTACTAAGATGAACAAGTGTGAATGTTTGCTGCCCGCATCTCAACAACTTTGGTTATATATAACAAACAGAAGTCTTGACACAATAGTATTGAATAGAACCAAGGCATAATGGGCCAATAGATCTTACAATCAATTCAAGCCAGTAAAAGAGAAGTTAAAGCCATTTTCTCCATCTCTCTGGGGCCAGGAAGTCTTTATTCTCTGCAGCAGTGCATGTGCCATGCCAAAAGCACACGAACACACATGCCCGTGCATGGCAGGAAATGGCTGTACAAACCTTGACTCTATACAACTTCAGCCTTTAGTGCTGATTGTGTTTTGATTTCAATTCCAAGGAGAGAGAATCTGATTGTCCCAGGTGGAGTTATGTGTCCAACACTGGTCTATTCAGCTGTGGTCAGTGGTGCCATGACCATATAAAAATAACATGGAGGCTACTAGTCTTACACTAGGAGTTGTAAGGAGGAAATAGTTCTTATAAATGAGATTGTAGATCAAGAATGCATCAAAACAAGGGTCTCTTATGCACTCTTTCCTAGAGATGCTAATGAGTACTAAACTGTCTAAAGTCACCTTTAGAAAGCAGCTAGGTGTTGTGGTTGAGAATGTGGACTCCACAGTGGCCACTATTCAGGCTTAGAGCAGGCTCCAGCATTCTCCATATAACTTAACGTCAATGTGCCTCACTCTCCTGTCTTATAAAATGGGATTGCATTTCTTATGGGTTTGCTGGGAGGATTAAGTGAGTTGCAAAGGTCTTAGTACAGTACCAAGCATACAGTTAAGAACTACATAAATGTATGTAAATGTTGCTTAGGAAAATAATAAAATAAAACACTTAGAAACATAGGAAAATGCTGGTTCTGGGCAATGTAAATCCTGCGAATGTTTCTTGATCATTTGGGGTATAAGGGATACACCTCTTCCTTAAGGAAGCTATAATGCTGAGAGATTGAATCATAAATGGCTATAGGGCCTGAAAAAAATCAGTCTATGAAATAGATTTGTAACAGGAGGAGGAAAGAGCTAAAATACTTCTTGTCTCATTGTAAACATGACAGTGGAACTCTTCAATTGTTCTAAGGCATTTTCAGTACCCTGTGGGCCTTTGATAAACATTTAAAATATTGAATATTACTTAATTTTCCTTGCTGATAAAAAACCAAAAACCTTATGCCACCTAACAGAACAGTCTTCACTAAATAGCAATATATTTGGTTATTTTCCACTAATTAAATATTGCAAGATTTTATGGGAAAAAAAGAGGAAATTGTCTCTCTCAAAGAGATTCTTATATTACCCAGATATGATTGTAACAAACATACAGAAACAAGGGTACAGTTTGCTGCCCGGTAAGGAAGTACATAAGGAATGTTTATTAGGAAAAGAGTATGATGTTGGGGGATGGGGATAGATTGGGAGTGAGGCTAAGAGAGGGAACAAAGCCTGTCCATATCACAGAGTGCAACTTAACAAGCATCATTCAAGTGCTTATAGTACAATTGGCAAGTTTACAGGTAAATCTTTTTTTTATTTGCAATACATTAATGTTGCTTCTTGAGATGTCTATCTTGCACATAGGCTGTACATTCTTGGAGGGCTGAGAATGTGCCATTTCATCAGTCTTGCTCCTCTTCCCCCATATACTTGAACACAGAAAGTAATCAGTAAATATGTAGAGAAGTGAACTTGAGGTACAGCTTTATTGGAGTCCTAACCTAAGATGCTTTAGAAGAAGGACATGCTGGAACATTAGCAGCAAGCCAGAGGGGATGAGGAAGAAGTAGGGTTTATTTTCCAAAGCTGCGCTGGCCATAGAACTACCCTCTGGAATAGGTCTTACGAGCATGACAAAACCAAGCTTGATTCAGATCAACCAAACACATTCCAAAAGATTGCCAATTATGAGGGGAGCATGGTAATGGGTTCCATTCCAAACCACTACTCAACATTATATCGTAGAGATATGGATGCTTGTCATATGGGGCAGGATGCCAATGAAGTCAGGACTTTAAAAGCCTCTGGAGAGAAAGTGACCTGAGTTAGGCAGAGTATTAGAGCCTCAGCCCAGGAAACATGTTCAGGTTCAAACCCTATTCAAGGAATTGGAATGTTAATCAGAAAACATAGGAAAACTTCCAGTTTGGACAAATACTACAAGATTTGGGGATGATTAAGATTGGCAAATTCATGAGTGATGGGATTCATCCTGGCTTGCCAGATACCAGGCTTGCAAGGATATACTTCCCCAAATAAAAAGAATTTGCAAGTGTTTATCTTTGGGTAACTGATAGAGACTGAGAGTAGTTTCTTAAGAAGCTCTAGCAAAACCACTTCTTTCCCTTTTATCATTAATCATGATTGTACAAAGCTCTGAGTAAATTTAAATTGTGCTGTTGAGAAAGTAGAACTGGAACATGTATTGGCTATATTTTTCAGTTCTACTTTCAAACTTCCAGAAAGTCCTCCAAGTGTTCTTTGTATGTCTTTGATTCCTCTTCTCTCCATGATTCCCAAGGTATTTAGAGATGGAATGACCATTTAATGCATGGTCCAAATCAGGAAACAGAATAAAAGGGGATGGCACTAAGAATCATTTCAGGACAATTAACATAACTGGGATGTAGCATTACTCTATTTAGAGAGCACATTGAACTCATCTTGCTCTTATCTTATAAAACGACTTATAAACTCCTTTCACATTATTTTAATCAAATTAAAGAAATTTCTCATTAGCCCCCATTTAAAAAATATAGATAGTAACAAAATACTGTCTTTAGGAAATATACGAGTTCTGACCCGTGAGCACAAAGACTGTTAAAGGCAATCGTAGCAAACACATTCTTGAACCTTGGCACAGTCACCTGTTTCTCCCTTCATTTATCCATTCATGGCTAGTTATTGAGACTTTCCTGGACTTGGGATATAATGAATAGTGAGACCTACACTTAGCTGTCATATGAGGCTATTGTCTAGTGAGCAGACAATTGGAATGCAGGGAACATAGGACTGTGCTGAGGTCAGTTTATGGCACTGAAGAAGTACCTCAGAGGGTCATCAGACCCAGGCACGAGGGTGAGGGTGTTTGAGGGACAGTTTCCTGGAGAAGCAAAAACTTAGTGATGAGTTCATATCTAGGTGAAGGGAGGTGCACAAGAATGGGAAGGGAAGGAGTGAAGAGAGTATTTCAAGCAAGAACAGCATATATATAGGCCTGAGGACAGGTTGATCAAGCAGAACTCAATGTAGTTTGGTGTACCTGGGGCATTAGTCAGTGAGGTAGTGGAAGATAATGTGAAGAGACTGCAGATTCTCAGGACTGTGAAGAAAAACTAATTTGGAGCCCAAGGCCTAACATAGGCTAGAGATGGCAGGAGTCTGAATTAAGGAAGTAGCGATGAAAATGCCAGACCATCAAGACTCAAGGGAACTTCCAAATGCCATACTGTATTCTTTACATTAGGCAGAAACAGAAGATATTTGTTCCCAGCTGTCTAGATCCTTTAAACCACACAGTTCTGCCTGAGAACTCTAATGTGTGTTCAGCTTCCATGTCAAGTGTCCTGCACCCAGAGCACCGAGGGATGGCACCTGACATGCCCTTGCTGTGTGGAGAAGCTGGCTCCCCTCTTCCTTACTTGAGCAAGTACCATGCACCTCACAGGGGCCTCCTGTCATCCCCGATTCCCATGCAAAGCTGTAAGAAGGTTTCAGTGTATTTCCTACCTCTGCATTTTGTGTACCATTTTCAATGAAAAATAAATTTTGTTCAAAACAGAACAAAAAGTACTTTCCTGGGGTACCTAAAAACCCCCTAGAAAATGGAAGCAATAGGGCAGATGATGACCACTGTGAAGTTAACCAGGACATATAGAAGCAGATGTGAAAGAGGGGAATTTGATCAGTTCCATAAAAAAATAGTTCATCAGAAGGCCAGTATCATGCACCAACAGAAACCACAGAAACCCTGTGAGTTGCAAACTCTTCTCAGTGACAGACAGCTGAGGACCATGACACCACCTCTCAAGTGGCAGCTTCTCTCTCTTCCTTCCTTCCCTTCCCTCTGACTGCCCTTTTTTTTTCACATGGCCTTGACATTTTCCTGTAACATCCTGGCATAGTCTTCTGCCTTCAGTCTGTCACTTTCATTGTATACAGTCAAGTGACAACTGATAATTTTTTAATACTTGATGAAAATCATTAGCTGCTAGTGAGTTATATTAAACTAAGTTTGTGTAAGTGGGGTTGATTCTAGCAACACAGAAAGCAAAATATTTCATGCTTCTTCATAAGAAATGCACATCTGCATCTGTATACTTTAGTACAGCTTAGTTAAAGTGCAGTTAAGAACAAAACATTTAACTGACCATTTAGTGTGAATGGGTCCCTGTGCTAGACGCTGGCCTTCAAGGCTTGTTATTACTCCATTCCCACCCCTGGGGAATGCATAGCAAAGTAGGGGGATTACAAGAAGTCATCATGTACAGGGTAGGGAAAGCGTTAAATGATGCTGTGTAGATGATTCAGAAAAACCCTTTCTCATGAATGTAAAAAGATTTCTGCTGTTTTTTTGGTATCAAATCCTCTTTCACTGACATAGATATGGGCGTGTGTGTGCGTGCGCACTTGGTAAAAAAAATATGATGGGAATTTTCTGAAGAAAGTGAGAAAATGAAAGTATTTTGTGATTGATTAGTACTTTGGCCCTAAAGAGACCTTAAGTTCCCTGATGTTCTGAGGCTGATCAACTGTTTGCTCCATCTTGATCTGGGAGGAGGCTTGAAGGAGGCTTTATAATCTGTTGTGAAATCATCTTTGTAGATTAATCATCCTTCATTTGTCTTGGATCATTGGTCCCAAGATAATCCGTTAAAGCTGGAAATCCTACCTTCAGGAAAAAAAAATTGTCATCCAAATTTTGTATAGAATTGGAGGAAAATTTTCTTCTCCAAAATCTATGTAGAATTTACAGATTCCCTGATGCCTATCCACAGAATCCTGTTTAAGAACCCCAGGTCTGCACTGGACTTCTCTCCAAGAAGACAGAGAGCTGATAGAAGAAATAATCATATTCATGTTTTATTCCTACTTTCTAGCAGAGGGTCTGTCAAAAAATTTTAACAAATAACTGATAGTAATATGACAATATTGGTATTTATCTTATAACATTTATTAAGTGCTTACTGATTGCAAGATTCTTCTCTAAGCAAGGTTAGAGTTAATTTGATGCTTACAGCAACCTTTCTGGTCAATTTTATTATCTTCCTTTTGCAGATGAGGAAACAGGTCAGAGAAGTTGTATAATTTCTTCCTGGTATAAGCTCAGATGTAATAAAGCAAGATTCACACCCAGACATTCTGATGTCAAAACCCATGCTCCTAATAACTACATTAGGGAAAAAAATGAATTAGTTAATTAAAATCCTGTCCAAGTGTCTTAAACCTTAAAGTTCCAAGTTTATAATGTATCTTCTTTAAGTTCTTCTGTTGAATACTTATTTAAACTTAGCTAAGAGATAGTAACTCAGAATTTCTATGGTTCAAATTTAAAAGTAATAATTTATGCCATTCTACAGATAAGGAAAAAAAATGCTACCAAATCTTAGCTTTTCCAGTTTCATGGATTATCAATACCAGTAACTTCCCTATAGGTTTTGTCATTCATTCCTTGTTAAGAACAACAACAAAAATCTGTGCTGTGTTTACCAAGCAAAAGTTCCAACACCCAGGATAAATTAGTCTTATCATGAAGTTATTTGTAAACGTGGATCATAGGTTTTTCCAAATGGGCTATTTCCAACAGAGAAATGAACACAATTACGAGATCCTTGATTCCACTTTTCTTTTCAACTGGTGTTTTTATTATGATTTGTTGCTGTCTTATTTTCCCCACTTTTAGTTCTTTATTTCATTTAAGTTCTCCCTAACCTATAAACTTGGTGAGCTCCCTATAACGAAAGTAGGAAAGATATTAAGAAATAAGATTTTCCAGGTGGGTTCTCCCAAACTCTCAGCTCTCTCATTAGAATAAAGGTTTTACAGTTACATCTGCATGGTTCTATTTAAAGAAGAAAAAAAAAAGGTATATAAAAAGGTAAGATAGAAAATAGTCCTCAGTATGTCATCACTCTCCACCCACCATCATCCAGATGTGCAACGGCATTAGAGAATGGTACAAAGGCTCATGGTGAGAGCAAGTATGTGTGCACTAAAATGAAACGCTCTAAGTCCCTTTATAAAAACATCAGAAGGCCTCTTCCTTCAAAAACTGAAGATGTCCTTACCTACAAATGTGTCATGCCAAAAGCTTTCATTCCATATATATATATATAATATACTATAATATAGACAAAGAATGACCATATAGTATTTGGGGCAAGAGTCATTTTCATAGTATATATATTATTAATATTTTGTTTTGATACTTAGTTTATAAAAATTAAAGAAAGCAAACCCCTAAACAATAATGTGATTCAACATGTTTCTAGTTGAAATAAGACAAGGATAAAAGTCCGTTTCATCTCATGTTGCTAAAAAATTGCTCTGGTAGTTATATTTTATAAGTATCCCCTGCAACTATTATATTTACTAACTAGACAAATGCTGTAAAATACTTATTTATCTATAAGTATGAATGTCTGAATAGAATACTTAAGTAAATGAACAAGTAACTAAAACGATGACATGGACTCTAATCGGCTTCTACTTTCAGAATAATATTTCACATTATTTGTGGACTAAGAAAAATTAACCATGTATTATCAGCCCATGATTTTGTTTGTTTGTTGTTGTTTTTAATTTTATTTTACATTGTGGGGTACATGTGCAGGATGTGCAGGTTTGTTACATAGGTAAACGTGTGCCATGGTGACTTACTGCATCTGTTAACCAGTCACCTAAGTATTAAGCCCAGCGTGCATTAGCTGTCTTTCCTGATGCTCTCCTTTCCCCCACCACACACCCCCAAACAGTCCGCAGGGTGTATGTTGTGCCACTCACTATGTCCGTGTGTTCTCATTGTTCAGCTCCCACTTATAAGTGAGAACATGCAGTGTTTGATTTTCTGTTCCTGCATTAGTTTGCTGAGGATAATGGCTTCCAGCTCCATCCATGTCCCTGAAAAAGACATGATCTCATTCCTTTTTATTGCTGCATAGTATTTCATGGTGTATATGTACCACATTTTCTTTATCCAGTCTATCATTGATAGACATTTGGGTTGATTCCATGTCTTTGCTGCTGTGACTAGTGCTGCAGTAAAAATATGTAGGCATGTATCTTTATAATAGAATGATTTATATTCCTTTAGGTATATACTTAATAATGGGATTTGCTGGGTCAAATGATATTTCTGGTTCTAGGTCTTTGAGGAATCACCACACTGTCTTCCACAATGGTTGAACTAATTTACACTCCTCCCAACAGTGCAAAAGCATTCCTATTTCTCCACAGCTTCCCCAGCATCTGTTGTTTCTTGATTGTTTTTTCTGGCTGTTGTGATTTGGTATCTCATTGTGGTTTTGATTTGCATTTCTCTAATGATCAGTGATGTGGAGCTTTTCTTCATATGTTCCTTGGCTGCATAAATGTCTTCTTTTGAGAAGTGACTGTTCATGTCCTTTGCTCACTTTTTAATGGGGCTGTTTGTTTTTTTCTTGTAAATTTGTTTAAGCTCCTTGTAGACCCTGGATATTAGACTTCCATCAGATAGATAGATTGCAAAAATTTTCTCCCATTCTGCAGGTTGTCTGTTTGCTCTGATGATAGTTTCTTTTGCTGTGCAGAAGCTCTTCAGTTTAATTATATCCCATTTGTCAATTTTTGCTTTTGTTGCATTTGCTTTTGACATTTTCATCATGAAATTTTTGCCCATTCCTATTTCCTGAATGGTATTGCCTAGATTTTCTTCTAGTGTTTTTGTACTTTTGGGTTTTACATTTAAGTCTTTGATCCATCCTGAGTGAATTTTTATATGAGGTGTAAGGAAGGGGTTCAGTTTCAATTTTCTGCATATGGCTAGGCAACTCTCCCAGTACCATTTATTGAATAGGGAATCCTTTCCCAATTGCTTATTTTTGTCAGGTTTGTCAAAGATCTGGTGGTTGTAGATGTGTGGTCTTATTTCTGAGTTCTCTATTCTGTTCCATTGGTTTATGTGTCTGTTTTTGTACAAGTACCATGCTGTTTTGGTTACTGTAGCCCTGTAGTATAGTTTGAAGTCAGGTAGCATGATGTCTCCAGCTTTATTCTTTCTGCTTAGGATTGTCTTTGTTATACATGGCCCAGGATGTTTTAAAATCGTCTTTCTTGTGGCCTCTTGTCTGATTCACTTGCTATGGAATAGGAAGGAATAAAAAAACAGATGTCAAAAAACTATTCAAATTGAGTGTTTCCTTATAAGTTTGAAAGTTGACATTTGAAATTTTATTCATATTGGATGAATCTCCTGTGCAATTCCCAGGCAAATGATGTGAGAAATCATACTGGCTCCTGAAATAGTGTCATTATTTTATATATGAAAGCATAATAAATCAATATCCTGAAGAAAAGAGGACAGTTTTCTATTTATTAACTTTCCTGTGAGAATGAATTTACCATTCAAAAGACACTTCATATTATGTTTACATTAGTCAATGTGTCAAGGTCATGCTTACAGTAAAGGAATTGTCCCCTAGAAGACCCACATATTGCTAAAAGTAGAAACAAAATAACTTGCTCCTAGAGCAAGGAGTTCAGCAGCAAACCCACCATGTATTCATCCATCTGGAGATGGTTACTGAGCATCATTCAAGGGCAGGCACCCTTCTGTGTATGAGAGATAAAGCAGGAGGAGCAAGGCAGGCAAGCTCTGGTGGAACTTAGATGCTTGGTAAACAGGTTACCAAACTATTAATAATTTCAGCAGGTGATAAGTTCTACTTGGAAAATGACACTGGGAAATGGGATAGAATGCCTGGGGGAGGTTAATTTGAATTGGAACATCAGAAAAGTCCTCTAAGAAATACAATTTGAGCTAGACCTATAGGTTTAGAAGGAGTCAGCTCTGAAACGCTCTGAAGGAAGAGCACTACAGACAAAAGGCATAGCAAGTGCCCAGCCTGTGAGGAAGGAGCGAGTGGTAGATCAGAGGAATGTCAGACTGGAAGGAAGAGAAAGTAAAAAGGAAAACTGATGCAATGGGGTTAGAAAATGAAGCAAGAAATGTAAGCAAATCTGGCCAGGCTGTTGAGGCAGTCTAACAAAGATTTTCTTTGTAGACAACGAATGGAAGAGGAGATAGTGGTATGTGTATATCTGGCATCAGGTCTCTGTCCCTGTAGAGTTCTTGAAGTTGAATTTAATCCACCCTATACACAAACAATCTGACAACAGACCCTGACCTAATCATTCACCTTTTTCTGTGTGCTTCTTCTCTAACTTGTCCCACGGACCCCCATAAGCCCTTGGTTCTGCCACTCTGCAGTTCACTCTTGGGCTCCTTGGCACCTCTAGCTTTAACCAACAGTTCCTTCTCTAGTGCTGTTTTGTCCTGGGTCTTTGTTCCCAAACACTATCTGTTGAAAGAAATGTGTCTGCCCTCAGCCCAGATCAAAAGTGACCTGGGTGGCTGAGTCTGTCCATTCAGCTCTTTATGAAAGTAAGACAACTAGACAAAAGGAAGACACCACCCTCCCCATTTTAGCCTGATGACTGCTGGATGGATGGAAGATCTATGGGCAGGAAGAGTGATCTCCATGAAACAGAGTCCAGAACACCCAGAGAGGACAACAACTGCCAAAAGCAAAGACCATGGCTGTAGCCTGATGTCAATAACCCTCTTCCTCCCAGGGGGTGGAAGTTTTGTTTGGTGTATGAAGTCTCATATTTTCGCTGTTGAGGTTGCTGTTAGAAGTCTCCACCAGTAGACTATAACCTGTAAGAAGAACATTATACTCTTATACTCTTTTTATTTTTATTTTTTGAGATGGAGTCTTGCTCTGTCGCCCAGGCTGGAGTGTAGTGGCACAATCTCGGCTCACTGCAAGCTCCGCCTCCCAGGTTCACACCGTTCTCCTGCCTCAGCCTCTTGAGTAGCTGGGATTACAGGCGCCCGCCACCATGCCCAGCTAATTTTTTTGTATTTTTTAGGAGAGGCGGGTTTTCACCATGTTAGCCAGGATGGTCTTCATCTCCTCACCTCGTGATCCACTGGCCTTGGCCTCCCAAAGTGCTGGGATTACAGGCGTGAGCCACTGTGCCTGGCCTATACTCATTTTTTAAACTTTGACAGGTTATACATAGTGGTTATTCAAGTTATATTTACTAAATAATCAGAGATACACCCAATAATTTATGTTCAAGGATGTCCATCACAGGGTTATAATGGGAAAATCAGAAAATATCTAAACATTCAAAGACGAGGGAATGTGTAAGGCAATTATGGCATGACCATAATACAGGGTTATTTTATATCATTAAAAATTATGTTTTAGGAAAACATGTATTAAAAAAAATTCATGACAGACCCCTATATTTGAAAAAGGATGCAAAAGTTGTGTACTAGAATAAAATTATGGGGGCGTGTGTGTGTATGTGAGACAGAGAGAGAGGGAGAGAGGGAGAGACAGATAGATAGCATCATATCTTCTATTTTCCCTTTATATTTGCTCTTGACTTTATTCCATGGGGTGATGACAGCCTGGTTTGTCTGGGACACTCCCAGTTTATGCTCACTGTTCTGAAGTTATTGGCATTATTAGTAATTCACTCCTACTCACTCTCAAAAGTGTCCTTATTCTCTTAAGAGATTTATATATTTTAAAGTCACCCTCCAGCCCTGCAGCTAGGGTGGCTAAGCTGTGTGGACTTCAATAAGTGGTCTCTTGCCCTTTGGCTTCTGGCTAGGTTACTCCAGGAGAAACAGGTGATTGACCCATAAGGGGAAGAGAGAGAGACTCCTTCCCACAGTCTCCTCCCTGCAAAGTCATTCTGAACCTGCAATATACCTCCATGGAATCAGGCAGGTGTCTTCACAGAGCTCCTCCATCTCCCATCCTGGGAACTTCTCCCTCCCTTCACACTCTCATGTTTCTGGGTACTAACAGGTTCCTTGCTGTTTACACTGTCCCTTCTTATTTCTCTACAACCAGATCACATCTTATAAATAGTGTCTTTCTAAAAAGTGTCCTTAAATTGTCCCCAATGTGTTTTCTTCTGGGAACCTGGTTGATTGTCACAGACAGCAACACAGTTACAAAGACAGAGAGAACAAGAAAAAGGGTTGCCAAAATATTCTCAGTGTTTATGTCCGTGGGGAAAAAATGTAAGTGATATTGGTAGGGGAACTTTGTGTTTTGTTTTGAATGTTTTCTAATTTTCCTCATTTAGCATGTATTTAGCATTTAGCAAAATGTTGCAAAGTAAGGTACACATTTGTTGAGTAAACTAATGAATGACTGAAGTACCATTTTCCCACCTCTAGAATCAGAGTTTGTGTTCACACTGGATTCATGTTCAAACTAAAATGTGCCAATTATTATTATCATATGTTCAGTTTAAAGAATATTATTATTTATACTTGTCATTTATCAAACCATCGCATGACATTCTGTCTATGTGCATTATTTAATTCCTACAACAACCAAGAGGTAGATGTTATTAATCCTATTTTATAGAAAAGAAACTGAAAACTCAGAGAAGTGATATAACCTGCCCAAGGCCACTTAGGTAATCAGAGGCAAAGCCAAGATTCTAGCCCACCGCATTACACTTTCTCCCATAAATAATATAGACATGAATATAGACAAGTTAACTGGAGCATGGCATAAAATACCTTTGAGAACAGACTGTTCTTTTGTTCTGAGAAAAAAAAATTAACTAGCCTTTTGATCATACAAATATAAAATAGGAACAGATTCTATTCTCTCTGTCTTTCATGAATGGGCTTTAGCTAGGAGATTTTTGATCAAGGATATTCTTGTTAGTGGTGACCACAGAGCTTGGAGACATGGCCACACCCAAGGTGAAGGAGAAAAGCTGCCAGTTCTGGATTCTTAGAGTCCTATCTACCAGGTAATGCGGTATGGTTTTGTGCTGTAATTCCCATTTGTTATTTTTTTTAAAATTTGAACATTTATCAGACATTTAGTGATATTACAGAAACATTGATCGTTTTTTTAGGTGTGATAAGTTTGTGATTATGTTTTAAAAATCCCTATGTTAGGGAGATACATTCTGAAATGTTTACAGAAGAAATAAATCAATGCCTGAGATTTGTTTCAAAATAACACAGGAGCGAGCAGGATGGGTTGTGGGTTGTATGTGGTAAGACCTGCCCATGTTTGGTCCACAAGGTTCATTGTACTGTTCTGTGGGCCATTGCATATGTTTGACATTCTTGTTAATTCAAAAGAGTAAAAAGGGACCCGGCAAGGTCTGAGTTCCCCCTTCCCTTTCAGTCCCACTCAACTGCCCCCCACCCCTGAGAGGTTAACCCCACAGTCTGGGGAGTGTCAAATACATGGTCTTCAGTGTATCTAGTTAAGGGGCATAGTTTGTTCTCACCCCGGCCAAAGAGAATAATCTGTGTCTGTTTCCTCACTTAGGTTAAAGTGAAGACAGAGAAGGCCAGCAGAGGTTTTGGAACAGTGGTCCAGAGTGAGACCACCGGCCAGGGCAGGTGACCACCAGAACCAAACTTCAGAGCACGTAAGCAACCCCAAGAATCCAGAGATATGTGGCAGCAGGGACAGCACCGGTGTAAGACTGGGGTGGAGTTTCTGTCATGTTAATTTAAATATAAAAAGGAAATACCACTCCTGTGATCAGTTTTTATGAGTGTATGAATATAGGATACATGTTTGTAATCTTGGCCAATTTCTTAAGTCAAAAGTTATGTACCATTAAGTTTCTTTGATCATTGGGGTTGATAATGAGGCCGGATGTAATCTAGTCTGTTCTACTGATATGTTTTACTATTGCAACACCAATAGGTGGAATTATTATTGCTTTATAGTAGTTGTAACTATGTTTAGGGCAAATACCTATATTGCTTGCTACTTATTCTCAAAATTGTCTTGGTAATTTGGGAGATGGTTTGCTTACCAAAAATTTTTAAATGATTAAGTTATGTTTTAAAATTTTCTTTATTAGTATTTTCATTAGAATCATAATGACTTTCTGATTAATTTGGGGTAGAATTCACATATTAAAATGGTAAATCCTCTAAATTCACAAAGTTTGTATTGCACTCAATTTATTCTACTCTTTCAACCTTGCCCAGTAAAAAATTTCAGTTTTCCTCAAATAGTTTCTACACATCTTTGTTAACTTAGTGTTAAATATTTTAAATTTTGTCATTAGGAATAGAATTATTTCTCATGGTGGTAGGTGGCAATTGCTAGTATACAGAAAATGTACTAGTTTTGTAATTACTTCATAAGATGCCATATTATTGAACGTTCATTTTAGTTTTATTAGTTTTTACAGTTGAATCTCTTATGTTTTGCAGAATTAGAAATAATATAAATATGAATTAGCTCATTTCAAGTATCTATTCTCATTGCATATTTTTCTTGTCTTATATTAAATAGAATCTTCAGAACAAAATCTAATAATTGTGTTGATAATCAATATATTTCCCTTATTCTTAATGTATAGCAAGTGACTCTAGTGATTACCCATGAGTAGAGAACAACAGTCTAAGATGATGATGCAGGGCTAATCTATGAGGGGGTGTTGTCCTTTTTCTCCGACTGTATCCTATTTGAATTTGTTTTGAAACACAACATTTTACTTTTGATGACAAAAAAGATCTCAATATGAGATGACTGGGAAGGTCTTGAAGAAGTAAAATTTTCTGATTCCTTTAGTTACTCCCATATATCCCCACTGAAATTACCAAAATCTTACATATTTATATGTATGCATTAAACTCAAATGAAAAGAGTGTTGCAATACCTAAAAATATATGTTTGTCTTTTCATGTGTGTATGTGAGTATATTGATATTATGAATTTACCATTGTTCTAATTCAGATCTTCATTTTCCTCACCTAAAGTCAATACATGGTATTCCTTCCACCACCTTATCCTCAAAAACCCTGTCCAATTCAACCTTGGTACCAATGTCACTGTTTTATCTTAAATGCAGATTTGGCTGATTTGCTACCCTGATGAAAACCTTTAAGCACTCATCCATGCATAGGGTTAATGTTAAGCTTCTGGATTCAGCATACAGAGCTCTAGGTGATCTGCTCCAGCATCTCGCCTTTGTGTCCTGCTTTGTCCCTACCTCCCACCTGCCCTTGTGCTTCCTAGCACTCACTCCCCTGTCTGGCAGGCTGTGCTTCTGCCCATGCTCTGCTCTGCCTGGAATGCCTTCACTTACTTCCATTAGACTTGGCTGACATGGTACTTCCTTCAGGAAGCTTTTTTTTTTTTTCCTCATTTTTTTAAATGAGGAAACTGAGTCTCAGAGAGGTTCAATGATTCTTTTAATGAAATACTATTCCACTTATTTTCACGAGCTAGACTTTCAAATGAATGAGCTTGTCATATTTTCTACTTCTTCATTTTTACCTCTGAAAACATGCATCCTTCACTTTAAGAACTTCTCTCTTTTTATTTCACTAGGAACCCTATTATAGAGACGAAAACACTAGCTTTTGCAACCTACCGTCAGATAGCAAGTAGCACATATTCTAACAGTTCCCTCGAAGTGTGTCTTCTCTAATGACAGGCAGACCCACTCTGATTTTAAAACTCTTTCAGTGTCAGTCGCTGAAACAATCACTCTAAGAAATGCATTCGGTAGATCCTTCCTTTAACATATGAAAGGAAACATATGAAAGCTATCTCTACTAGATAGCTCCCCTAACCAGAGCTCAAATATTAGCAAACTTTATCCATCTGAAACATAGTCAAGGAGCAGAGAACAACCCAGAGTGCTTTGAACAGTTCAGGCACAGGGAAGGAGTACTGATGTACATTCCCTTTGCTACTCTATAAACTCCCTTCCTCACTCAGAGCACATTTACTCCTATTTAGCAACTCCTATTTGTTTTCAACAAATCTGTTTCTGTTGTTTCAAAGCCCATTTCATATAAATAGTAGAAAACCACCATAGAGAAAAGCAGTCATTTCCCTCAGATATGGTGGCATGCACAGGAAATGACAATTGAAAGCAAGGGAAGAAAACAGGAAACTGCAAAGGCATGGAAACTGTTAATGTCAATTAGTAAAATGTTTAAAGAGGCATTTGTCTAGGATCAACACAGTAGATGGTTTTTCAACTTGATATGTTCAAATAAGGATATGATGAGAACAAGAGCTTCTGACCAGTTCTCACTGCTTCAGCCCAGGATCCTGAACTCTGACCCTCACAGGTAAATGACGTGTTGTTTAAATTGCAATTAAGCTGTTTAAGACAAAGTATAAAGTGGATTTAAACAGTCCTGCAGTAGTACAAGTAGAGTCACAGCAGATGACAAAAAGCACTTTAATTAAAAAGGGAAGCAAATAGTCTCAAACCAAAGCTTGCAGTAAGCCAAGCTCTTGATGTTAACTTCACAGGTAAAGTTTTGAACATGGTTTACTTTTCTCCTTTCTCAAGTTTGCCTAAGGCAAAACAGCTTTACTCCTTCATTACTGTCTGCAATAAGTGTGTTGTGTTTTAAAAATAGCTGTTACGTAAGGTGTATACATGTGTTTGAGTATGTGTGTGATTAAGTAATTCTTTATTGTGGCAAGGAGCTACTATCACTGATGAATTGATTTCATTTAGCCAAATAACTCTGTTAGTTACATGAAAGATTAGGCACTATTACCTTATACTGTTATGCAGAGAGCTACAGAGAAGTACAGAAATGTACATTGAGGGCCAATTACACGTGAAGAACTACTGATAATTATGAGAGCTGGTTAATATTACTGAATTATTAAGTCTGACAGCATAATCCTGCTTTCTGTGTTGCTTAGTCTATTGTACCAGATGCTTAATGCATAGTAAAATGTGGCAGTGTAGTAGAAGTTAATGCCATTCTGCAAAATAAAGAAAGTTTACTGTGTGGAACACGAAATGCAGCATGCAGAAGTCAAAAGTTAGAACTGATTTTAAACAAAAGGGTGCCTGGAAATCTGAAAACTTACTAAACTTCAAGCATTTCTCTTATTTCCGCATGCAGTGGGGGATAGACAGCCGCAGTCACCTTCCACCACAACAGCTGGTTAGAGATTACCCCCTCTCCTATCCCTGTTACTGTTTGGCGAAGTCCATTTATACAATGATATAATAACATGCCTTCCCTCGAATGCTGAAACTGCTGTTTATATCCCTTTTGACAGTTCATGTCCAAATATTCATTGGAACGCTCCCACCTGCAAAGGCATTACTTTGGGGCCATGGGTCATTTACCATTAAGCTGACAGTCAGCCCTGGTTTGGTGAGGATGATGATGAGCTTTGTTTTTTAAGTATTCAAAAACAATTTCCACAATGCAGCATCAGAGATAAGTGAGAACCATGCACTTGACTAAATGTTTGGTTTGTTTTTTTAAAAATGCTAGTTATAAAATTCGTTGACATGAGGGAGAAAAATTCACAAGGGGCATTTATGCATGGTATCCTACAGATGATTATAAAAATTGATTAATATTTTGGAATGTTTAACTCTGACAGTACAATCATTTTTGTTTTGTTTTGTTTCTTCTGCTGACTTCAGATGCTTCATGCAGAGTATAATGTGCCTCTAACATTTTCTGCTGTTTTCATGGGTAGAACACAGAAAGTACACGCTATCTGTGTGTGACTATGAAGACATATATAACATATAAGACAAAACAGACGTCTTAAGAATTTTCACTCTCATTTAAAGTGGGTGGAATCCCCCATAGAAAGAATAAGTAGGAGGAAATTTTCTATGACCGGGGATGGCATTTCGTCTCTTAGAAAATAAAATGTGTCACTTCTATTAGTTGGTATAATTAGTTGCAAAGGTGATGAGATATTACATACCAGATTCTACCCACTCAAACTGAAATTTCAGTTGATATCAAGTCTGGTCAGTGCAGTTTCTTAATATAATAGCTAGCATTTATTTAACTCTTAAAATATGTTAAGGGCACTGCATGAACCTTAATCTCCATGACACCCCTGTTAGGTGGCACTATCATTATTATAATAAATCATTATTCTTATTCTACAAATCTTTAATCCAACCGAGGCATAGACAAGTTAAACAACTTGCCTAATATCACACAGATAGTGGTAGATTTGAGATTTGAACTTGGGGTATCTGGTTTCTGAGGCCACACTCTTAAAACACATATAAACACCATCACCATGGCCAGCCTGCTCCCAACACCCTAATTCTTCCCTTCTCCTTACCTCCAGCCTATTATCTAGTACAAAAGTCATGGCTTTAGTTGATGGGGAGAGATAGAAAGCCTGTATCTTCTTGCTTATAGAAGATGGAGATAAAAAATGTGTAACCATAAAAACAGGCAGACATTTTTGTATGCTCTTTAACAGGGGTTTACATTTCATGGCATAAAGGAAATATTTGAGGTAAATAGAGTCTCTTATTTACCAGACCACTCAATTCTACCATCATTAATTGCTGGCTTAGTCAAACAGTCATAGAATTTTAATTTTAAAGAGGCTAAGCAATCAAGAAAGCAGAAAATGCTGAGACTAGAGATGTCTGTATTTGATGCCAGCTTATGGAGGTTAGTTTTGCAACAATGGCACCATTGGTTATATCAGCATTCATTTATTTTATCTTGAGATAAAATGAAAATAAAACTACAAACAACTTGAATTTGTTTATCTACAAAGTTGGCCAGGTAAGGTGGCTCATACCTGTAATCCCAACACTTTGGGAGGCAGGAAGATCACTGGAGGCCAAGAGTTTAAGATCACCAGCCTGGGCAACATAACAAGGTCTCATTTTTACAAAAAAATTAGAAAATTATCTGGGAATGGTGGCATGTGTCTCTAGTCCTAGATACTCAGGAGCCTGAGGCAGGAGGATCATTTGAGCCCAGAAGGTTGAGGCTACAGTTAGCTATGATCATGCCACTGCACTCCAGCCTGGCTGACAGAGCAAGGCCCTGTCTCAGAAAAAAGTTTTAAAAGCCTGTCAAATTCCATGGTTTTAGACTACTTGATGTTTTACTTCCAAATTCTGGAAGATATTTTAGGCAGAAAATAAGATTTTATATTAGCAAACTATTTCAAAGAAAGAATAATATTTCCTGTGTATATATAAGGGGCTAATATATACCAATTGTTGTTCAAAAATGCTTTAATATGGTTTATATTATCACAACAACTGTCATCAGAATTTCTTTTAGGAATAGACATGTCTTTCCAAACAAAGACAGTCTTTGAGTTGTGGGGAGAAGGGAGTGGTGAATTACTGAAAGGAAGGAAGAGAATGTATATTGAGAGACAATTAGCAGTTTATCTCAGAATTACATGCCTTGCCACCTCCCCTTGTTGCCAGAATGGTCAGTAAAGTATAACAAAACTCAGGAATATTCTATGCAAGGGACTGTCTAGTGAGTGTGAGCAGCAAAGAAGGACTGAGTTTCCAGCTGAAGTTCACATGTTGCAAGCAGAGGCAACTTGAGCCAAAAAGTTGAAGAGGCTGGGAGAATGCTTATTCTCTATGAATTTGTAGAAATCTTGAAGATAGCTTTGGATTCCTAGAAGTTTGGGAATTGAGATGTTGAAGGCAATTTCACCTGGAACAGAAGTGGTAGAGTAGCCCCAGCCTGATCAAATCTGCGTCCTCTTATTAAATTTGGAAGACGCTGCAATTCGGATACACAGGAGTCTTTATATTTGGAGGTTTAGGGCACACAGATAAAACAAGCAAGAAGGGCAAGACTATTATTATTCAAGTTCTAAGAAGAAAAAGAGAAAGAATAGATTTGGGATATTTGAAGATGCCTCTCTATGAGAACTCTTCTCCCCTCCCCTCCTCCCCTCTCCTCCCCTCTTCTCTCCTCTTTTCTTCTTTCTTTTGAGATGGAGTCTCACTCTCATGCCCAGGCTGGAGTGCAGTGGTGCCATCTCGGCTCACTGAAACCTCCGCCTTCTGGGTTCAAGCGATTCGCCTGCCTCAGCCTTCTGAGTAGCTGGGATTACAGGCGTGTGCCACCATGCCAGGCTAATTTTTGTATTTTTGGTAGAGATGGGGTTTTGCTATGTTGGCCAGACTGGTCTCAAACTCCTGACCTCAGGTGATCCTCCCACCTCAACCTCCCAACGTGATGGGGTTACAGGTGTGAGCCACAGTGCCTGGCCGAGAACATTTTATTTTCAATATGTCTAGTGATATAGAACACTAGGCCGCACATTTGACTTTGGGGAAGTGGTATTTTGGAATTCAGTAGCACAGTGGTACTCAATGATGACTGAACATTACATTCACCTATAGAGCCTTTAAAAAAAAATCCTAAGGCCTGGCTCCATTCAAAACCAATTGAAGCCAATTTTCCAGGACCGGGGCCTAGACATGGTATTCTCTGTGTTGTATTCTCAGCACCAATTGATTCTAATATCTAGTCAGTGTTGAGAAACACAGCATGAAGGAATGTTCTATTAGTATGACATGTTCCCATGGAGCATATTAATTAGGCTTTCTACTGATCATACACTAGCAGTTTCAGCTTCAATTATTTTTTATTGATCAGGTATAATTGTAACCTGGAGAACTAAAACACTTTCCCAGATTGAGAAACTAATTTAAGAACTTCAGACACACCTTGGATTGCTGAAATGTTGAATGCCAACCAGTAGAATATTATTAAATGTTGAATGCCAACCAGTAGAATATTATTTTCATTAATTTTTGTTACAAAAAAGGGAAGTGTATTATGTAACATGTTTGTACATTTAGCTCTTTGATAAATATTTTTTTCTGATAATGCAAGCATTATCTTGCAACTTTGGATCTTTGAATTCCTTCTAAGGTTAAAGAGGGTATAATTGGAAATTTGCACATATGCAAAACGTAGTTTGAAAGTGGATATCTTTCAGAAGCAGATGATGCAAGTGGTAGACTTTGCAAGGAGAAAATAGTGTTTTCTTTAGTTAGAAAAAATTTAAATGATAATGTCCCCACTTTTTATAAACTATATTATCTAGTGCATTATCTCACCAGTTGCCAAATTTGGGATATGGTAACATTCTCAGATGTTTAATCTCTTTTTTCATCTGAGGATTTTCAAGTGTGTTGTGACTTGAATATATTATTTTGAGGTTTAGAATTGGGATGTACTCAATTATATCCAACTAGATGGTAGGCACATTCAGCATGCTGGGAGTAAATATAAGGTATTCCCAATACTTGTAGATAACATTGGTCTCAAATAATTTAGACTAATAAAATATTGGATTATTTAGAAAAATGTCTTACAAATTAAAGCCACTGGCAAATCTTAACTTTAATTTAAATATATATCCAGAATTTAACTACTTCTCACTTCAACTTGCCAGACAAACCACCTGTGAGTCCCTATACATTCTGGCCAGTTATGCCAAGAATGCAAGGCCCTGACCACCCTTCACTCAGGACCTTTCTCAGGGTTGTGTTTGTGATGAGCATCCTGAAGGGTTGGGGCAATCCCACCCCCCAGGACAAAGAGCAGGTTTGCTTATTGCCTATTACTATTATAAAAGAGATGGATTTCCCAAGCTCAGTGTTCCTCAGCTGCAACACATGCCCACCAGTTATGTAGCATTCATCTGGGCCTGTCCATATTGCCTCTAAGGGACTTGGCAGGACAGGAGGAACCAATACAAACATAAAACTCATGCTGGTTGCTATGCCCTGGGTAATAAAGTCCTTTGCCTCTGACCCAGGAGTCTCATATATTCTGCCAGGTTCTGTGAAACAGTTACAGTTTAACATATTAGAGTATAAGTGGAGTAAAATCAAATCCGAGACCCCTGACACTCATCAAATACCACGCTAGCCAAAGACACCATCATCCCTTACCTGGATGACTACAGTGGTTTCCTTCTTGGTCTCTCTACTTGTGGTCCTTTACCATCTGTTCTCAACACAATACGCAGAATGATTCTGTCAATCATGTCTAATTATGTCACTCCTCTTTGTAAAACACTTCAGTGAACTCTTGTCTTATTCAAAACGAAAGTCACAATTCTCACTATGACCTAAAAGGCTGGACATTATCTCTCTTGACCTCATCTCTTATTACTTTCATCCTTTTTTCTATTTGCACTGTCCTCTTTTCCACCAGACACACTTAGAATTTCCTGAGTTATTCACTAGGTTAGCTCCTTCATTTCCTGCAGGTATTGACTCACTTTCTCAGGGAAGCCTCCTCATCCACCCTCTATAACATTTCCACTGCTCCACTCATCCCTCAGCATTGTATGTTTTATCTTTTGCTTGTTTTGTTTTTTCTTCTTAGCCCTTATAACTTATCTTTTTTATTGTCTGTCTCCATCATTAAGGTATAAGATCTGTAAAGGAAGGGGATTTGCCATTTCTAGAATAGTATCTGATATATAGAAGCAATAAATATGTGTTATGTGAATAAATGAATAAAAGGGTCTTGTAAAAGTAATCCAAAAATATTGAATACAAAAGAATAGGAAGCTTATTGAATATCATAATCTAGTTGAAGCAAAAGATGTATTGAGGGACAGTAGATGATTGTTTCTAGAATGTATTGCTGCATTACATACCATCCCAAAACTTAGTGGCTTAAAACAACAATTTATTATTTTTTCTCACAATTCTATGGTTTGACCACCCTCAGCTGGATAGCTCTTGATTGGCATCTCTCATACACTTGTGGTCAGATGAAGTCTGGGACTATAGTAATCTAATGCGGGCTGGCATTCCAGGTGGCTCACTCCCAGGGCTGGAGGCTGATACTGACTCCTCACTGTGAGCTCAGCAGAGCTTGCAACTAGCAGGAAAGAATGTTCTATTAATTAGTAAGTTGTACTTTACTTTGTTAGAGGAAAAGTTTGTGACGTTTTCCACCTGTCTAGGGCATATACATCCTCTAAACCACCCATTTCCTAATTTTTTTTTCTATACGTACTAAATCACATATCTGATTCACTATTAGTACCCTCAATGGAGAGTTCAAGTATTTCAGTACTTGAGAAAGGCAAATTAACACATTGGCATTTGATTTACATATCCACCCTTGTCATGTTATTCAGTGTGAATCTATTCTAGACAATCTGAATTATTCTGATCTGCATAAAATCAAATTTCTTCACTTACAAAACCAGAGCCCAGTGACCCCACTAATAAACTTCCACCTTGTGAGGTGCCATATCAGCAGCCAGCTGATCTTCCTTTATGTCATACTTATCTTACTTCAACCGAAGATTGCAGGAGTTTCAACATGTATTATTTTTCGTATAAAGTAGAGAGCATTACTATTGATAACTCTCCATTAAACCTACAAAAAATCTTATTGCTTTAAGTTTTCTCTATATTCAGTATAGACTGTAGTAATGATTTCTTTATATTTTACACATCTGGTTATGGCACTTAATTTACTTAAAATTTAAGTCTATTGAGTTCTTACTGTGTGCTAGGCATCGTTATTACATGCCTTACATGCATCATCTCACAAGTGGAACCTTTTACAGCAAAAGAAAGCCACAGGAAGGCTAAAGAACTTGTTAAAAGTCACTCAGCTAGTGGTAGATGCTAAATGGCCCTATTTCTTTAATTATTTTCTCTAATCTACCTTGCTTTTTTTTTTTTTTTTTTTTTTTTTTTTTTTTTTTTTTTTTTTTTGAGATGGAGTCCTGCTCTGTCGCCCAGGCTGGAGTGCAGGGGCCGGATCTCAGCTCACTGCAAGCTCCACCTCCCGGGTTTACGCCATTCTCCTGCCTCAGCCTCCAGTAGCTGGGACTACAGGTGCCCGCCACCTCACCCGGATAGTTTTTCGTATTTTTTACTAGAGACGGGGTTTCACCGTGTTAACCAGGATGGTCTCTATCTCCTGACCTCGTGATTCACCTGCCTCGGCCTCCCAAAGTGCTGGGATTACAGGGGTGAGTCACCGCGCCCGGCTGCTTTGTATTTTTTATTATTTGAAAACCTGATACACAATTTTAAAGAAAATAAGAATTGACTACAGAAATTTTACATCTGCAATGCCAGTGTCAGCATTTATTGTGACTTTTACTTTATAGGCATATTATATATAAATTGTTATATATCATATAATGTATAATTATTTGTATAACACATACGTGATTATAATATATTTTAAACTTAAAAGTAGTCTCTAAAATTCCAAATTAAAGCAAGCTAATTAGAAATTCAGCTTTATTTGCTGGATGTTATTTACAAAAAAAGATTACAAAGAAAAAAATTCTAGTATTTCTTCATCAGGGATTATGGTCTTGTGTAAAAGTAAACAGCCAGCCTAATCTGTTGGATTCATACTTTGCTAAATTGGGGAGAAAATCAGCTATTTCACAAAATATATTAGCCCATTTTGTGTTGCTATAACAAAATACCATAGACTGGGTAATTTCTAAGGAAAATAAGGGTATTTCTTACGGTTCTGGAGGTTGGGGAGTTCAAGATCGAGGGGCCCACCTCTACAAGGGCCTTTGTGCTGTTTCATCCCATGGTGGATGGCAGAGAGCATGAGAGGGCAAGAGATTGAAATCATTCTATCAGGAACCAATTTCTGAGGCAAATACTAACCTACTTTCGAATTAATAGCAATAATCCATTCCACAGGGCAGAACCCTCATGACCTCATGACCCTCAAGAATCGATCATAACAACACTATTGCATTGGAGATTAAGTTGCCAACACATGAGCTTTGGGGGACACATTCGAACCACAGCACAGCAGTTTAATTTAGCAAAGCAGTTGATTAAACTAGTTACTTAGTTGTAGTAAAATATAACTAGGTGGCAGGTGCCTGTAATCCCAGCTACTCTAGAAACTGATGTGGGAGGATTGCTTGAGGCCAGGAATTGCAAGCTGCAGTGAGCAATGATCTTGCCTATGAATAGCTACTGTGCTCCAGCCTGGGCAACATAGTAAGTCTTCATTACTAAAATAAAAAATAAATAAATAAAAGTTTTTAAAATTACACACACACACACACACCCAAGCTTGCACACATGCACGCACACACACACATATCGGCTGTTGGAGTTGATATTATCAGTGCTGTTAGAAGTCTTGGCCTCTGTGTTTGGATGGAATTGGATAAGAAGACCTGTTTGATGTTAGGAAGCTCTTAGAATTCTTTCGCTGATCTAGATGCTCTGATATTAGGTTCATGAGGGGCAGGGGATTTCCCTTGAGGTAATGTACCCAGTCATACAAGATTCATTATTTATAATGGTATTTAGAGTTATGTCCTACTTCCAAAAAATTAAAAGGTTTTTGTAAGTTACAATGTCAAAGTGCAGTAACACAATTTTCACTAAAATTAAATGGAAAAGTACATGGAATCTTAATGCCTACTGAAGACTTATAGCAATTATCCCTTACTGACAATTCGTTGTTGAGCATCTCATTTAAACTTATAGGAACAGTTTAGTTGCCTGTTTTACCTTTCATCTTTGAATGAGAAGCATTATTTATATGCATTTCCATAGATATAACTGTTTGAAATAGCACTGTTTTGGTAGGATTTCTGCCTCCATATGGCTGAGATTAAAAATGCATACAACTACACATCTGTCAGATGTAACTCATTTTTTAATGAGGCTTCAGAATGCTAAGACAAGTTTCTATGTGCTTGTTTTGCTGTGTGGCATCACTTCTCTTATGAGCTCAGTATAGTGACCACTTTCTTTTCCTTTTCTATTTTCTTTCATTTATTTAAATTAATCTGTAAAAAATCTAATACATACCTCATGCTCTGAACTACATGACATATATAAACTGCATCCTCAGTTGCTAGTTTGCCTCTTCCGAATTCCCCAAAGTAACCACTTTTATAAAAAACTGACTACTTATCAGTTACTGGGTAAAATCAATTACTTGAAGACGCTCAGAAGAAAAGCATAAGAATAACAAAAATCCTCAGAGAGATCTCATATAGATTTCATTTTATCCATGAATGCACAGTGTATTTAAAGAAGGGATTCTATGAGCAGTTCAAATACACAGTACATAAAGGCAAGTGAAAACTTCATCTTTGGTCAAATCTACATAGAATGATTCAAAAATAACACTGGAAAGGGTTTAAATCTCTTTTCAGAAAAGTCTTCCTCCACTGAGTGGCCAGTGCTTTGTGGAAATTGGGGAAAACCCAAGGAAGAAATACATGAAAATTAATTGCTGTTCTTACACAAATCACATAAATCCCTTTGCCTGAGGATAAAAAACATGATATAAACAAATAGTTTTTACATCTTCCTCTCCTCAGCCATACTTGGCAGAGATCTTCATTCCAATGGATGTGGATGAGTCAGCCTAGCTGAAAAATGTGCTTATTCTAGTCCCCAGTGCCCACTGGTGGAAAATCTGTGTGCGGCTGACTTTCATTATTTTCATGAAGACAAAAAAATGACTGTTTCCAAGAGATTCAATAAGGGATGTGCTATGTAAAGGCTATTTAAATTCAAGTACCTTTGTCCTTCTCGCTGAGAATTGAGAACCTTTTCACTTTGCCATTTTAGGTTTTATGGGAAGGTTCTCCCTTATCACACTCAACATGTAATTCGTGCATGAAGAAGACAACAGAACAGAAAGTAAAAACGCAAATAGTCCCGATTGGCAAATACAACACCCCGGGGCAAATCTGGGTTGTTAGGGGAAGCTTTTCCCCTATCACACTCAACATTTAGTTCATGCATGAAGAAGACAACGGAACAGAAAGTAAAAATGCAGTAGTCCTGATTGACAAATACAACATCCCGGGCAAATCCAGGTTGTGTTTAACACCTGGCTCTTCAGGTATGAGTATACACAAAGAAATTCAGCTTTTGAGTCAAGGAAGGTCCAAAGTGAACAAGACACACCTTCATGGAGCATCCGTTTTACTCCTAAGGGCAGGTAGAGGCAGAAAACCATTTGAACCGACAAGATATTTAAAACATTATATTAATACTATTAAAATTTTTCTTGATTTTGACATTAAAGCATATTTTTTTCCTTTTTTTTCTTTTATTTTTTATTTTTTATTTTGAGACAGAGTCTCACTCTGTTGCCCAGGCTGGAGTGCAGTGGTGCAATCTTGGCTCAAGGCAACCTCTGCCTCCTGGGTTCAAGCAATTCTCCTGCCTCAGCCTCCTGAGTAGCTAGGATTACAGGCATGCACCACCATGCCCAGCTAATTTTTGTATTTTTAGTAGAGATGGGGTTTCACCATATTGGCCAGGCTGGTCTCGAACTCCTGACCTCGTGATCCGCCCACCTCGGCCTCCAAAATAAAGCACGATATTTCAAATAAACATTTTTGTTTCAGCTCCCCGATTGAAGACCAGGCTCAGACCACATGCAGGGTAAACTTTTGTCTATATTAGTGAGAGTGCTTTTGTAGGAAGGTTTAGGGGAAGGTAAGGAAAGACGGTGTAGAAGGGAGGGGAAAAAAGGGAACTTGTGCATAAAAACATAGACAGTTCCAAAGGACACCATGTGGGAAGCATTCACAGAGGATCCTGGGGCTCAGGGATTAGAGTTTAAGGCAAGCAGAACCTGGGATCAGGAGGGAAGAAGAAAGGTACTAGCAAAATGGAGGGGTAAATGCCTAGGATTGTAAAAGAGCTTTGCAAATGACGTAAAGCTATCTCAGTTTCTTATTGCTGCTGCCACAAATTATCACAAACGCAATGACTTAGAACAATACAAACTATCTTACAGTTACTCAGCTAAATCAAGATGTTGGCAAAACTGAGCTCCTTCTGGAGGCTCTGAGGGAGACTCCATTCTTTGCCTTTCCCAGCTTCTAGAGGCTCTCACACTTGGCTGTGGTCCTCTTCAATTTCCCAAGCCAGTACTAGCATTACCCTGACCCATGTTTCCATCATCACATCGCCTTCTCTGACCTCCCAAGTCCCTCTTTCATTTATAAGGACCCTTGAGATTACACTGGGCCCAACCAGATAACCCCCCACCTCAAGGTCCATGATTTACATATCTACAAAATCCCTTTATTCATGTAAGATAACACATTCACAGGTTCCAGGGATTAGAGTGTGGGCATCTTTGGGGGATCATTTTTCTGCTTACCCCACACAAGGATTTGGAAGGTAGACTGGGGATACTTGAATTTTGACACTGGAAACATTTGAGGCATTAACTTGCTTCAACACAGCAATGAGGTCTGGCAGGTCTGGAAGTATTAGGTAAATTTTACAAGGGGAAATACTTAAAGAGCCACATCTGCGTTTTCTTTTACCCAGACTACATGCCTCAGAACTACGGTATTTTAAAGATCCTAGGACAATGTTTGAAACCCCCCATAAAATATATATATATATATATATACACACACACACACTTTAATAAAGTATATACACTTTCAAATATGAAAAGAAAGCCTAAAAATTAATACATTTTGATTAAAAGCCAATAAACTATAACCTTGAACATCCTGTCAACCTCATTACATATTCTCTTAAATTTAGAATTCAAAGAAATAGAGTAACATTATAAATAATTTTAAGTTTGATTTTGTTACTTCTCAAGAATTCCTAAAAGGTAGAATGATGGCTGATAAAACATATGCAATAAAAATTTAAATACATTTATTGAAGCAAATAATTTCTAAAGCAAAATTATAAAATATTTTCCATCTTCACAGCAAAGACTTCACAACAAAACTTCACTGTTTTATGGTGAGCTGTGAATGTGTTTTAATCTCTTTAATATGGTGAAGGGTGGATATTCCCAAAAGGAGAGTGCCTAGGGCCTTGCATGGTCTTATAGCACACACAAGAGGCAAAACCAGGGCTCATGACTAGACAAATGGGTGATGGAGATTTTACCAATGGGTGAACTCTCTGAAATGAATCTTTGATGCAACAGATATGAGGAAAATCTAACTCCATCAGCTTCCTCCAACCCATGAAGTTGTATAAAAGGAATTAACTCTAGCTGTCTAAATAAAAAGTCCTCCATTTGTTTCCAAATGTTTTGAATTGGAAATAAACATAAAGGGAAATGAGAAAATGAGCATTTTCCCTTCCACTCAATTTTTATATTTGAATCATTTATAATTGATCAGCACTGGCCTCTTCACAGAGGAATTTGAAATGCATAATCTCATTCAGTCTTCACAATAATCCAGTAAGATCGATATCTTTAGCTCCACTGCACATATAGGAACACAGCTTCTGAAAGGCTCTTGACTTACCCAAGATAAAACAACTGGGAAGTGACAGAGGCAGAATTAAATACCAAGTTTACTGCACTCCTACAACTGGTTGATCTTGAGAGTCTTTATAGCATCCCAATTAGACAAACAAATTATGAGATTCAGACTTAAAGGAAATGGAAATTTGTAAGAATGCAATAAAAGAAATAATTAAATTTGGGGGAAAGGATTCTAGAGGAACTCTTTCTGTCATCATATAAAAAATCCTTACGAAAGATACACACACGTGTTTATCTGCACCAAAGAATAACAGGATGTCTTTTTTTTTTTGCATTTGGGTATACAGGAAAGTAGAGGAAATAGCTCTTTGAAGGAACAACAGCAGCTGGAGAAGGCCAAACTTGGAGAGGTCACTTTGAAAGCAGGCATGAGGAAAAAGGTCAGGGAATCGTTAGTAACTGATTAATTTTGGATCTAAGACAAGGGAACTGGCTCCAGCATGTTAAATAGCTGAATAAAATGAAAAGGGCCCTAGTATACTTGTAAAGTTCCAGGTGGCAAGTAAACTGGCTTTTTCTCCCCTTCATCATTGGAACAAGGTTAGTAAAAGAAATCATCACATCTGTATTAACGTTTGTATTAGCAAATAGTGACTCCTCTCTTTTTCCACCTTGTGCTGGGTACACTACCCTGTCTCATTGCTACTGGACTCGGCCATGTGATTGCAGTGCAATGTTAGTAAACAAGGTGCAAGCAGAGGCCTTGAATGTCTTGTGGGGATCAGTGACCTGACAATCTATCATGGAAAAAATGTGCCTCAGATAGTGTCTAACCTTTCAGCCTAACCTTTCAGCCTGAACTTTAGAATGAGACACATGAAGCCATTCACATGTGCTAGGAGCTGCTGGTTTGAGAAGATGAGAAGCACATGTCTCCTGACAGGAACCCAGACAGCAGGCTAGAACCTGAAATCTGAAGTCCAGCTCAGCCCAGCCAACTTGTAGCCAACCTGAAGACCCACAAGCATGAGAATAAGTTTTAAGTCTCTGAGTTTGGGAATGCTTTTTATGTAGCATTATTATAGCAACAGCTAATTAAGGCAGAGCTATGCTCCAGAAAGTCACCTCTGTCAAGTACTGTAATCTATTAGGAAAGGAAATTCTTATTTTCATAGTTCTTCTTTACAAGCACCTCTGTAGGATTTGGGTGAGTATTAGGGGGTGTTTTTTGTTTATTAAAGAATATTTATACACATTAAATAATCTACCATTATATTTGTTGAAGCAAGTATAATGCATTATTATTTCTAAGACGTCTACAAAGTTGGTATACTTTTGAAGAAGTTGCTTCATCAAGAGAAATATGAGAAAATTAAAATTTTTTAATTAAATAAAAACATTTGCAGAGACTTTTACTTCCAGGGAGATGGAGTGGAGGTATTTTTTCCTTTTCCTATCTCTATATACAACTAAAGTCTTTGGACCCTATATATATGACAAGTGTAAGACTTGGAAAGGATGGGGGAAAAGTAGACTGACTAGGGACTTTGGAATCCAAAGAATAACATGGTGGAGGGTTTCCTGAGTTTCTCTTTGGCAGCAACTTGGAAATGTCAATAGGCACGGACAGAAAACGCACCAACAAAAGCCTGCTCTCTTAAGCCAAAGAACAGGATAGAGGCAGCATAGCAAGACAGAACGCTTTTACACAATAACCACTCTACTTCAGCCGAACTGCGTGAATAAAACTATGAGTCTACTCTCATCCATGTCACGAAAAGCTGAGGGGAGCCTGGACTTGCACCCTTGCAGACTCTAGCATTGCTGCGGGGCTGGTGTTAGGGAAAGTTGAGTCCAGAGTTTTCACCTCCACGTGGTAGTAACAAGGGCCTTTCCCTCCCTGTAATGTTAGGAGAGACCACATGAGGAGCCTACAGTTCTGCTCCCTGTCTACACTAAGGTGCTGTCAGCAGAGCTCATGGGGGGACCTATAACAAGGTACTCATACCTCTCTCAGCCAGGAAGTTTTCAGTGGAGGCTCAGTGGGGAACAAACTGCCACTCCTGACCAGCAGTAACAAGGAGTCACTACCCTTGGGATATCAGTGGGGTCCATGTGGGAAATTTGGGCTTCTATCCTCAAGCGGCAGTAATGAGGCAATGCCCCTTCTCCCTCCACTGGAGCACTGACAAAGGAAGCAATCGAAAATAGAAAGTTTAAGTGAAATCCAGAATCTTACAACATAACACCCAGCATTTCCAAATTTCTGTTGGAAATTACTGATCTTACCCGGAACCAAGATCTCAAACTGAATAAAAAGGATAATCAGCGAATGTCAATACTATGGTGGCAAAGATGTTAGAATTATCAACCATCACAAAAATACTTCAATAAGCAAGTAAAAACACACTTTAAATAAATGCAAAAAAAGATTATCAGCAAAGAAGTAGGAGATATAATATAAAGATAATCCAAATGAAAATTTTAGGACTTTAAAACACAATAGGCAACATTAAAAAACAACAACAACAACAACAACAACAACAACAACAACAAAAACTCGTGGATAGGCTTAATAGCAAATTTGAAGAAAACTGGAAAATCAGTGAACTGGAAGACAGAACAATAAAAATGACCCAATCTAAACAATAAAGAGAAAAAGATTGAAAAACAAAAGGAGAACATAGCATGCTAGGCTTGTGGGACTTAATATAAGATGTAAAATTAATGTCATCAGAGTCCCTGAAAGAGAGGAGAAACCATATGGAACTAAAACAATACTTGAAAAAATAATGACAAAAAACTTCTCAAATTTGGTAAAAGGCATAAGCTTACAGTTTGAAATTGAATGAAGTTCAAATGATGAAGTCAAGAAATCCACTGAGATATCAAAGATAAAGGAAACCTTCAAAGTAGTAGGACAGAAATAACCCATTTATAGGGGAAATATAATTTGAATGACATCAGATTTATCATAAGAAATCATGGAGACCATTGGGAAACAGCAATCATTTTTGAACTGCTGAAAAAAAAGAACTTTTAACCCAGAATCCTATATTTCTTGAAAGGGGCATAAAAAGGTAAAATATCCTCACTTCACTCAAACTGGTATAATGACTACATACTATAATACTTAGAGCAGCCACTAAAAAACTATGCAAAGAGGTACAATTGAAAACGTTGTAGAGAAATTAAAATACAATTCTAAAAGATGTGCAAGTTACTCACAGAAAGGCAAGAAAAAGAAAACAGAAAAATGAAACACGGAAATAAACAGAAACTATGGCAGGCACAGTGGCTCATGCCTGTAATCCTAGCACTTTGGGAGGCCAAGGCAGGTGGATCACCTGAGGTCAAGAGTTGGAGACCAGCCTGGGCAACATGGTGAAACCTCATCTCTACTAAAAATACAAAAA
>NW_016804965.1:1488947-1505825 GCF_001698545.2 Rhinopithecus bieti
GAGGGAGGGAGGGAGGGAGGGAGGGAGGAGGGAAGAGACGAAGGGAGGAAGGGAGGAAGGGAAAGAAGGGAAAGAAGGGAAAGAAAGAAGGGGGAAAAAAAAAGGAAAGAAAGGAAAAAAAAAAAAAAGAAAGGGCGGGGCGCCGTGGCTCACGCCTGTAATCCCAGCATTTTGAGGGGCTGAGGCAGGCGGATCACAAGGTTAGGAGATCGAGACCATCTGGCTAACACGGTGAAACCCTGTCTCTACTAAAAATACAATAAATTAGCCGGGAGTGGCGGCACACGCCTGTAGTCCCCACTACTTGGGAGGCTGAGGAAGGAGAATCGCTTGAACCCGGGAGGCAGAGGTTGCAGTGAGTCGAGACAGCACCACTGGGCACCCGGGCAACAGAGTGAGACTCCATCTCAAAAAAAAAGAAAAAAGGAAGGGAGGGAGGGAGGGAGGGAAGGAAGGAAGGGAAACTGAACAAGCAGAGTTAAGCCCTAACGTATGAATTAAATGTAGATGGTCTAAATTCATCAATTAAAAAGCCAAGTATTGGCGGAGTGACCCATGCCAATGTTTCACAAAAAACAGAACTCAACTGTATGCTGTCTACAAAACATTTACTTCAACTATGATATAGCAAGATTGATAGAAAGAGGAGGAAAAGATACATCATGCAAACATTAACCAAAAGAAAGCAGGAGTGGCTGTAGTAACAGCAGATACAGTAGATTTTAGAGCCAAAAAAAAAAAAAAAAAAATTGCCAGAGACAGACATGAGCATCATATAGAGAAAAAAGGATAATTCACCAGGAAAACATAGCAGTCTTAAATGTGTATGGGCCAGAAAACAGAGCTGTAAAATACATGAGGCAAAAACTGATAGTACTTAAAGGAGAAATAGACAAATTCACAATTATAGTTGAAGTCTTCAACATCTCTTGCTCAACATTTGATAGAATAGTTAGACAGACTATCAGCCAGAATATGAAATAATTCAACAGCACCATTAACAAAAAAGATCTAGTTAATATTTAGAGAAATTCCACTACATAAGAAGCAGAATACACATTCTTTTCAAGGGTCAGTGGACATGCACTAAGACAACATTCTGAACCATAAAACAAACCTCAACAAATTTTTCAAAATTGAAATTATACAGAGTGTGTTTTCAAACCAAAATGGAATCAAATTAGAAGTCAATAACAGAAAGGTAACAGGAAAATTTTAAATACTTGGAAACTAATCAACACACTGTTACATAATTCATGGGTCAAAGAGCAAGTCACAAGGGAAATGAAAAAAATTCATTAAGCTGTAAAAAATGAAAATACGGCATATTAAAATTTGTGGGACCCAGCTAAAAGAGTGCAGAGAGGAAAATTTCTAGCACTAAGTGTGTACATTAGAAAAAAGATAAAAACATCTCAAATTAATACTCTAAGTTCTCACCTCAAAAACTAGAACAAGAAGAGATAGATAAGAACCAAAGTAAGGAAAGTAAAAGTAATAATACAGAGCAAAATCAATAAAATTGAAAACAGAAAACAACAGAGAAAATAAGTGAAAACAAAAGTGGTTATTCGAAAAGATCAGAAAAATTGGCATACCTCTGGCAAGATTAATAAAGAAACAAGAGAGAATATACAAATAACCAATATCGGGAACAAAAGTGGGAATATCACTACAGACTCTGAAGACATCAGAAGGATAATAAATACTGTAAACAATTCTGTACACATAAATTCGACAGCTCACATAAAAATGGATCAATTCCTTAAAAGATGCAAACTGCCATAACTCACCCAATATAGATAATTTGAAATGCCCTATAACTATTAAGAAATTGAATTCATAATTTTAAAACCTCAAAATAGTAATTTCCAGGCCTAGAAGTTTTCACTGAGTAATTCTACCAAGCATTTAAAGAACAAACACCGATTCTATACAACTTCTTCCAGAAAATAGAAGAACACTTATGAGTTCATTTTGTGAAACTGGTATTACCCTGATACCAAACCAGACAAAGGTAGTACAGAAATATAAGGCTGTACAAAACAAAACAAAACAAAAAAACAAAAAACTGCAGACCTAGAATACTCAGGATTAGAGACACAAAGATCCTTAACAAGTTAGTAGCAAACAGAATTCAGCAGCGTACAAAAATACTATGCACCATGACAATATGAATTTTATTCCGGGAATGCAGAAGTGGTTTAATATTTGACAAGTGATCAGTGCAATTCACCATTAACAGACTAAAAAAGGAAAATACATTATAATATCAATCTATGTAGAAAATGCAGTTTATCAAAACTCAGCACATGTGTATGATTTTAAAACTCCCAGAAAATAGCAGTAGGGAGGAGTTTCCTCAGTTTGAGAAACAGCATTTACAAAAACCTGCATTATACATTATGGTTAATGACTGAATGATTACCCCTTAATATCATGAAAGGAGTAAGAATGTCTGTTTTGCCACTCTTGTTAAACATAGTACTGGAGGCCGGGCGCGGTGGCTCAAGCCTGTAATCCCAGCACTTTGGGAGGCCGAGGCGGGTGGATCACGAGGTCAGGAGATCGAGACCCTCCTGGCTAACACGGTGAAACCCCGTCTCTACTAAAATACAAAAAACTAGCCGGGCGCGGTGGCGGGCGCCTGTAGTCCCAGCTACTCGGAGGCTGTGGCGGGAGAATGGCGGGAACCCGGGAGGCGGAGCTTGCAGTGAGCCGAGATCGCGCCACTGCACTCCAGCCTGGGCGACACAGCGAGACTCCGTCTCAAAAAAAAAAAAAAAAAAAAAAAAAATAGTACTGGAAGTTCTAGCCAGTACATAGGTCTAGAAAAGGAAAGAAAAGATGTGTAAACTGGAAAGAAAGAAATAAAACTGCCCCTATTTACAGATGATATGATTATCTATGTACAAAATAGCAAGGAATCATACATACACAAAACTAGAACTAATAAGAGAGTACAATAACGACAGAAGATGCAAGATTAACATTTAAAAATCAATTATATTTCTATATACTAGCAATAAACATGTGGACATCAAAAATGTAAAATATAATATTATTTGCAATCAAAAAAATTTAAGTACTTGAGTATAAATCTAACAAAACATGTATAGAACTTATATGCTGAAAACTACAAAATATTATGAAACCAACAAAATATTCAGTATTATGAAACCAACAAAAATCTGTATTAATGGAAAGGTATTCTTATACACACATGTGTGTATATATATGTACATACATACATACTCTCATGGATTAAAAGACTAAACATAGTAAAGACGTAAATTTTCCTGAAATATATACAGGCTTAACACAATTTCTCTAAAAATCCTAGCAAGATGTTTGTAAATATGAATAAGATTATTCCAAAATTTATGCCAAAAGGCAAAGAACTACAATAACTAAAACATATTTGAACAAGAAAATGTGGGAAGAATCAATCTACCTAATTTGTAAACTTATTACAAAGTTACAGTAATCAAGATGGTGTGGTATTGGTGGAAAAAGGGACACATTGTTTGACTGAACAGAATTGAGAACACAGAAATAGACTCAAACAAATATCCCCAGCTGATTTTTGACAAAGATGCAAAATCAATTTAATGGAGAAAAGACAGCCATTTCAACAAATGGTACTGGAGTAATTAAGTGGATATCTACAGGCAAAAGAACTCAGGTCTCATGTCTAAAAAAGAATTAACTTAAAATGGACCCAGTACTCTAATATATAATGGTAAACTATAAAACTTTTTGAAAAAATAGAAGAGTAAATCTGAGAAGATTTGACAGCAAAAACACAAACCATAAAATAGTAAATTGATAAAACTGTATTTCATCAGAAATTTAAAATTTTGCTTTGTGAAGGACCTTGTTAAAGGGAAGAAAAGACATGGTATACACTGGGAAGAATTATTTTTAAACTACATATCCAACAAAAGATTAGCATCTAGAATACAGAAAGAACTCTGAAAATTCAACAACAACAAAAAACAAATAATTCAATTAAAAAATAGGCAAATCACACGAAGAGACATTTTACCTAAGTTGACTTATAGATGGTAAATAAACACATGAAAAGATGTACATTACTAACTATCCAAGAAGTATATATCAAAATGTACGAAGATACCATTACACACGTGTCAGAATGACTCAATGTAAAAATTAGGGACAAAACCAAATGCTGGCAAGGACGTAGAGAAACTGGAACACTCATATCTTTCTCACGAGATTGTAAAATGGTACAGCCGTCCCGGAAAGTGGTTTGGCATTTTCTAAACAAAAACAAAACAAAACCTAAAAATGTAACTGTATAACTACTGTATGAGTAAGAAATTGCACTCGTGAGCATTTATCCCCGATAAATGAAAACTTACGCTCACACAAAAAATTGTATGTGGATGTTTATAGCAGCTTTATTCTTAGGAGCCAAAAACTGGAAAAAAAAACAGATGTCTTTCAGTAGCTGGATGGTTAAGTAAACTGTGTTATATCCACACCATAAAAAAACTACTCAGAAGTAAAAATGAATGAATTATTTATACACACAATTTGGAAGAATCTCTAGAGAATTATGAGGAATGTAAAAAGTCAATACCAAGAGGTTTCACACTATGTGATTCCATTTATATAAACTTCTCGAAATGTAAAACATAGAAGTAAATAACAGATTAATGGTTGTTCAGGATGAAGAAGAGTTGGGAGTGGGAGGGAAGTGGATGTGACTATAAAAAGGTAACGTGGAATCCTCACCACCATGGAATTGTTTTCTATCACTGTTTCAACGTCAATATTTTAGTTGGGATATTGTGCTATAGCTCACTATGTGCTACAACTGAGGGTAAAGGATATGAAGGATCTCCCTCTATTATATCTTACAACTACAAGTGAATTTATAATTATCACAGAATAGTTTAGTTTTTTTAAGTATGAGTTTATTTGGTTAGTTATTTTTAGTCACATTTGAACCTTGTATCTCAGAGCCTCAAAATAGCTTATTTTTATTTCCACTGCAGGCCATAAAAAATGAGAGGGAGGGAGAGAGAGGAAGAGAGAAGGAAAGAAAGTGAGAGAGACAGAGGGAGAGAGATCATTTTATAAATATTTATCTTATACTGACTATATGCCAAGCATTGTGCTATGTCATGACGAATCAATGCAGAAAAGTCAGAGTTCCTGCCTTTATATATACATACACACACATATACACACACACACACATTCACAAATATAAACAAAACCTTATACATCATATAGATATTCATTTAAAATATATGCATAATTGTTTTTAATAATGATCTCTCATTTCCTCAAATACATCAGTGTTATTAACTTACATAATTAAGTTACAGCTTTTTAAAAACTTTGAAACAGTATGTTTGTAGTAATGTTTTAAAAATTGAGGGCAAAGTTAGTGACCTTGAGAACAGATAAATCTAGGGCTTCTGCTTTCTAAGAGACTGAAAAATCTTCACAAACATCATTAGCATACCCAGCCTTTTAGCTGTGCATTGGCTGCCAGATATTACTGTCGATACCATAGGATTCTCGAGTTATTACTGCTCAGGGCCATTAGGCACTACATTGGTAGAGAATTTTGTGCAAAAGACCTAGAAAGACAGATTAAGTTGGAGAAAAATTAATGTTAAAATCAACGCATACATACATTCCACTTCCTTTGAATCTGTTATTTAATCTTTGAAATGTCTATTTTATAAAACATGAGCATAAATGAGCATGTTAATTTATTAAAATGTTTGGAATTTTATATAAGTAATAGGTTAAAAACCTCTTATTTTCTTATTTAAACAATTAAATCTTGGAAAAGATATAGTGAATCATTCTTCTTAAATATGTTTGAGTTTTTTTTAAGCACAGGAAAAGCAAAATCCTACAACAGAAGGCTAAAGAAAGGAACAAAATAATCAAAATTACAGATGATTAATTCATTCAGAGATAATACATGAATTCAGAAAACTACCTATAATTAATGCCCCTCAAAAAGAACATTAATTCTAAGAAGCAATAAATCACAGATGAGATGGTAAAACAACACATTTATAAAAGGAGATTTCAGAGCTAGATAAACATCATTAAAGCAAAAGAAAACACCTCCACTTAAAACTAAAATATTAACAAATAAATAAAACTAAAAATAGTAACAAGAAATCACAAAATTAAGTGCTAAAAACTTCATTAATGTTATAGGGGAAGGCTTGAGGGAGTCTTAGTGAGTCCATATGCTGGTAATGGCAGGAAGAGGGGCTGAGAAGGTAGAGAACAAGAGATTAATGTACATGGAGAGAAGATAATGAAAACAAAAGACAGGGATAGACCTAAGGATAGTTGAGAAGATGAGAAACCAAGATATAGAAACATGAAGGAAGGGCCAAATAAAGGCATATTCTATTTCAATAAAAGTTATGTATGGAACAATAGAAATATATACATATATTTCAAGGAGCATTTATCTATCTTATTATCTATCTACCCACATATATATGTATATATCTTTGAAGCCTCAAGAAGATTTAAAAAAAAAAAGAATGTTTAGCTTCAATAGAAAAATCATCACCATTTACCCGCTGGGTTCAATTGACACTTTTAAAACATAATTTACAAAAGTAAGAATAAAAGGATAGTGAAAAACCACTTCACTTGAAATTTTACTAAGAACTTAAACATAGCAAAGCCAAACACTCCTTATTACCCTACATTTGAAGGTATACACACACACATACACACACACATATGTATATATTCATATACTCTATGCTCCTCAAAAATATATATACAACTCCACACCAAAAATGGGCAGTGTAATTTGAATGCAACTAAATGCTTAGTAACAGTTATGCATGAACCTGGAATACATAAATCTTGTCCATTGATTCCAGATTACAAGTTAAGGCTATACATTATTATTATTTTTTAGTTCTTTTTCTTTCTTTCTTTTCTTTTCTTTCCTTTTCTTACGGGGCACTTGCATTATCAAAACACAATAATTCTGAAAACTTTGATGGCTCCTAATTTTGCTAAAGAGAAATGGACTTTGTCTTTGCTCCACAATTGCAAAATATTTTCAGCTTTAGACTTATAGACATCATTTAGAATGGTCAATTGAATGATTTTTTTTTTTCATTCCTACTTTATCTAATTTCCTTTGGGTAAATGCCTGCCTTCAGCATTTGTCCATTTACAAACTGTATCAAGTAAATACTAGTGCACAAATTTTATAAAAGATGAAAGAATTCTGATACATGTTCTTTTAGCAGAATAAAACATTGTGGATGAATTCCTTCCTGTTGAGTGTCATTTTTCACCTTTTCCTTAGGAATATATTGTTCACTCATTGATTCTTGAGTGTGAGAAAATTCCTCCAGAACATCAAACCCTAAAGACTCACTGTCTGAGATTTTGCTGATGGTCAATTTCACCAACATTGGACTGTTACTATCTGTTTCATTAGGATTTATCTTCTGCTTCATTTAGTAAAGTGTAGAATATCTTCCTCTGACAATAATTTTTTGTCATTATGGATAAAATTAAAATTTTGAATTATCAATGATGTTTAATGAAAGCTTAAATAACCTACAAAAATCTCCTGATTTCTTTGATACATTCTTGAAATACATTTCAATACTTCAGCAACATAATATGACTGCAACAGGATCCTTTTAAATAACATTAAAACTATGGCATAAAATAGCAGACCTAAGGCAATATGTATCTACTCTTATGTCAGGAAGCACAGACAAATTTAGTTATTAGGAGTGGGGAAAACACCATCAGATGGATTTTAAAAAAACACTATAAGATATATGAAAGTTATCTAGAGTTCTGTTTCCCAGTCATGATAACTTTGCCAGTTAACAACAATTAATCAATTACTTAAACAAATATAGTGAACTCTTGGACACACTACTTGTTATATAGATTGGTAGAAGAGGTTTGTGGACCTCCTGCATCCAACAAACAAAAAACAAACAGGCAAGAAATGTGAATAGAGTCAAGCAGAAAAGGAGGAGCACTGAATGCAGATAACCTATGCTTCTACTTCTTAGAGTCAACAGGAATCAAAGGGCCCATCTAGAATATTAGAGAGAATGTTGCGAATGCGCTAAGGCGGGGCCAAAGAGGCAAGGAGCAAGGTCACAGAGGCAGGGAGCCAGGCCAGAGAAGCCAGGGGTCACAACAACAGGGAGCCAGAGAGACACAGAAATCATCAGGACTGCGGGCAGCAGGGAGAGGTGGTGCCCTGAAGTCACAGAACTGAAGCAGCATGAGATACTTGAACAGCTACAAGAAAGAGAAGCTCAGTCTCAGTCTCTTGTTCTGAGAAGGCCAAAGTGTTTCTAGGATAGGAGCATCTCCAACTTTCCTTTGAACAAAAAGCTTCTCCAAGTTGAGACTATTGAACTAGCACAAGTTAAAAGCAACTATGAACTCATAAAGTCTGACGAACAAATAAGAAGATTAAGTTATGAATGAAAGTCAAGAAAAAAACAAGGAAGGAATAAATTTAGACACTAGGACAACAGATGTGAAAAATTGTCATATACTATATATAATTAAAACCTGAAGAATAATAAAGATAGTGGAATAATTTCTACAAGTGTTGGGAATAAACAATTCTCAACCTAGGATTGTGCACTCGGAAAAAAAATTGACTTTAAGATAAGAATAAATATAAGGGCAGAAGTAACAAAAAATGTTTAAGGAAGTAATACATTGTGAATTTACAAAAACAAGTATACCCCAGGGGAAACCTGAAAGAATGAACAGACATTTAAAGAAATGGAATATTTGGAAATATAAAATAATCATTGAAATAGAAAAAACTCAATGCTTGATTAAACAACAGATCAGATACAATTCAAAAGAGAATTAATGAGCTGGAGAATATGTCTGAAAAATTTTTCCAGAATATAGGTAATGAAATAAAGGAAATGGAAAATACGAAAAGAAGGTAAGCCACATTTGAGACAGAATGAAAAGACTGATACATACTTACCTGAAGTCTCAGAATATGAAATTGGAGAACAAAGAAAAAAGTATTTAAGGAAAATTTTCCAAGTATTTAAGGAAAATTTTCCAAAGTGAATACACATGATTCTACAGATCCCAACAGGTTACACATTTATATGTATCCCACTGAAGTCCCAGAATATCAAAGACTCAAAGATCATTCAAACAGCCAGGAAGTAAAGACAGATACCTAAAAATCAACAATAGTTAAACCACCTCAGACATTTGACTACAGAAATGGGAACCAGAAGACAGCAAAATGTACCTCCAAACTGTTGGGAGTGAACCACTGTCAACCTATTGTGTACCTAGCAAAATTATTGTTCATAAAATAGACAGTAATCACAAGGGCAACATTTCTAAGAAATTAGAGATGTATAAAACTGAGGCTTTTTGCCACCAAGTAACCTACTTTAAACATACAATAGAAAAATCCACTTCAAGAAGAATCATGCTAGAAGGATGGTCTGAGACATAAGAAATAATGATGAAAATGGAATGATAAGCAGGCATGTAAATTCAAACAAACATCATTAATATAAACAACAATGTCTATTATGTGGGTTTTTAAAAAACAAATAAAATATTCAACAAGAGTACTAACAATATCATATAAGGCATAAGGGGGAAAAACATAAGCTAAACTATTTTTAAATCTTTAAAATTTCTGGGAGAAGTATCAAGATATTATTCAACTTTAAAACTTTGTTACATTATATATGTATGATGAAACTTCAAATGTAGCCACTTGTCCTATATGTTCAATAACAGAAGAAAAAATGTTAAAGCATAACTGTCATTATAACTTGCAGACATATTACTGGGAACAATAGGAGAGTTTAGCAAGATGGCTGGATTTAATATCAATATTAAAAAATCAGTTGGAGGCTGGGCATGGTGGCTCACGCCTGTAATTCTAACACTTTGGGAGGCCGAGGTGGGCGGATCACCTGAGGTCAGGAGTTGAAGACCAGCCTGGCCAAAATGGCAAACCCCATCTCTACTAAAAATACAAAAATTAGCCAGTGTGGTGGCATGTGCCTGTAATCCCAGCTGCTTGGGAGGCTGAGGCAGGAGAATCACTTGAATCCACGAGGCGGAGGTTGCAGTGAGCGGAGATCGCACCACTGCACTCCAGCCTGGCGACAGAGTGAGACTCTGTCTCAAAAAAAAATATATATATATAAATAAGTTGGAGTTTTGAGCACCAGCAACAAATAGACAACCTAATTTAAAAGACATCAAATAAATTAAAATGGCCACCAAAACTACAAAGACCTTAAGAATATGACTAATAAAGTTTATATAAAACTCTAAACACAAAATATTATAAAAATCATTAATAAAAGAAATTAAAGACAAAATAATAGATACCTTGTGCTCATGAATAGGAAGACAGTGTTGTAAAAATGTGAATTCTTACCAATCAATCTATAGATTTGAAGCAACTTCAATAAAACTCTCAGGAGGACTTTTCATGGAAGTTGACAAGATAATTCTAAAAACATATGGACTTTTCTTCCTCTTCCTTTCCCTTCCCAAACAATTTAATTCTAAAGTCATTAGGTGGAGCACAGCCAGGTAGGCTTCATGTGGATGGAAGAGGGGAAGGGATGCCACAGTGGTAGGGGATGGGCTCTCAGAGCCCAAATGTGGTGAGGTGGGTGTGCCTGTAGGAGGGCTGCCCAGAGCAAGTAGGCAGAGCCTGGTCAGGGAGAGGAGGGCGTCCACACAAACGGGTGGCCCAGCATGGGCATCTGGTTCACCCAGTGGGGAATGGAGGTGTCCATATGGAAGAATGATTCAGAGCAGAATCAGACCCTAAGCAGGATGAGAAGTGCATCTTCTTAAAGGGATAGGCCTTGGGGTTTTGGAGACTGTTGTGAACCGAATGTTTGTGTCCTCCTCCAACTTATACGCTGAGGCTTTAACTTCCAGTGAAATGGTATTGGAAGACAGGGCTTTTGGGAGCTAAATAGGTTTAGATGAGGTCATGAGAGTAGGGACCCCATGATGAGATTAGTGGCATTACACATGCACACACATGTACACACACACACACATTATCAAGAAGAATGAGCATTAAGATTGCTAGGACACATTTGAAGGAAAAGATTTTACCCACTTGCCAGCTATACTTAATAATGGCTCAGAGGCATACAGGTTAACCAGTGAAATAGAAAAGAATGCCCAGAAAAGGATACTTACATTTACGGAGTTTTGATATGTGGCACAGTTGCCAAACAAATCAGGGTGGAGAGATGGCTTATTCGGTAAACAGTGTTTTGAGAATGGAATGTTCCCATAAGAATTCTGGAAAGGCTCCTCTGCTTGTCAAATCATCTTTTAAACTCCACAGCCTGTCCAGGTGCTTAGTCCTGGGGTTGTGGGTCACCCTATGTGATGTATTATGAATTACCAACCAAGTGTCTTTTGACCTGGGATTTTCAAAAAATTATTGCACTTCTCAATTGGTTGCCAATATTCAAAACTAATAAGTTGATATTACATAAAACTGTAGATGGCTATTCTTATTTTCTTGAAAAGTCCGTGACAGAAATGAGCCTACATGCTTGCAAATAGTTACATTTGCAGCAGATCAGTGCCTGATCTAGAGGCAGCACACTCTCCAGTTCATCAGAGAACTTTTCTGTAGGTTGACACTGCCTGCCAAGGCCCTCTAGACAGTGGAGCTTTCTACCTGAGCTTAATCTAATGTGTTCTAATGTCCCTTAGGGCAGCCATTAGGTCTTTTTCGACTCTGAGGGTCTGAGTCGGGCATCAGTGCTCGTTGCTTTCTAGTTGTTTTGACTTTGCCCCTTTGAGTATTCTCCATTCTGTCTTCCAACTATTTGCTCACATTGCCTTCTTCCCTGAACTCCACTGTAAGTTCATGTATTCTCTGTAAGATTTAAATGATTGCTTATATCTTTTTTAAGGTATGTAGGAGGGGAAAGGAAGGTCATCTAATAAATTTCATTGGAGTTTACTTCATTCACTTAAAAAAAACACCCTTTTTGAAGTGTACAATTCAATGGGTTTTGGCATATTCACAGAGTTATGGAAATATTGTCACTGCATGATTTTAGAACATTTGTATCACTCCAGAAATAAATGTTGTTTCCATGAACAAGCACTCCCCATTCTCTGCTGTGTCTTTAAAAGCATTATTCCTGCTGGAAGTATTATACTTTGGTAAGTATTAAAGTCATACAATTCAAGTATCAGACAACAGACTATAAAGGATCTTGGAAGGTAGGTTTGTTTATCTGGATCTGCTAGGTGTTTCCGAGCTCATCCCTTGTAGACCTCTTAATTTCTCTATTCCTCCTGTCCTCAAGGCTGTATCGTCCAGCAGATTGACTCTAAGCAAGCGAGGTTTGCCTCTGATAGCTGTCTTCTGCATTCTGTAAGTCTCCTAGGATTTTCCAGGCCTTCCCCTTTATTTCTAGGTACCTATGGCACACTCCTTATCCCCAGCCTCCCAGAGCCTTTCACTACAGGCCTCCATTCAGATTTATCTTCCCTGCTTTGGAATATGCCACGCTGTAAAATGCCTCCATGGTCCCACTCCCACGCCCACATCACTAGAGCTTCAGTGAACTAAAGTGATTTAGGTGTTAGGAAAAAAGGAACAATGACTAACCTTATTCAAATGTAGAAATGACAGCTATTGGCACTTTTAAGTAAGACTTCGAACTGTGAAATTTTAGACTTCGTGAGAATGTTGTTTTCACTGAAGGGGTGGAATGAATAAGCACTTCGCAAGATCCTTCCCTGGCGTGAGTGACTTTACACAAGTGGTTTTCTATATTCTTCATTCTTAAGTGCCGTCTATAATGCTAAATTTTTTCTGCATTTTCTTTTCTTATAGCAACATGGTGTAGTAACAATTCCAAGCTCTTTATTTGCTCTGTGGTGCAAAGAGAAAGGAACCACAACATTGATAAAAGCAGAATCAGACACCTAGGGCTGCACACGGGGCTCAGCAATGCTTCTAAAGGCAATTTTCTCTACTGATAAATGTAATACATGCTAACAGTGGAAATTTTGGAAAATGCAGACAAGTACAAAATATATTTTAATCACCTTAAACCCCAAAACCATGTTTTGGTATGCTTCTTTTGAATCTTTCTTACTCTCAATATGCCAATTCCCAAAATGTTTCCTCCTCTTTAACTCATATGAGCTAAATTAGACTACCCTTGATATAAATATTGACTCCTAACTCTAGAATTAGATATTTAAATTATAAATTACTTTTTAATTTTTTTTTTAAGAAATAAAAGCTCATTGAGGACATTTGGAAATTGCAAATGTTATAAATGACAAAATAAAAGTCATTTCTAATTCTGATTTTCTTTTTTTTTTTTTTTTTTTTNTCACTTAAAAAAAACACCCTTTTTGAAGTGTACAATTCAATGGGTTTTGGCATATTCACAGAGTTATGGAAATATTGTCACTGCATGATTTTAGAACATTTGTATCACTCCAGAAATAAATGTTGTTTCCATGAACAAGCACTCCCCATTCTCTGCTGTGTCTTTAAAAGCATTATTCCTGCTGGAAGTATTATACTTTGGTAAGTATTAAAGTCATACAATTCAAGTATCAGACAACAGACTATAAAGGATCTTGGAAGGTAGGTTTGTTTATCTGGATCTGCTAGGTGTTTCCGAGCTCATCCCTTGTAGACCTCTTAATTTCTCTATTCCTCCTGTCCTCAAGGCTGTATCGTCCAGCAGATTGACTCTAAGCAAGCGAGGTTTGCCTCTGATAGCTGTCTTCTGCATTCTGTAAGTCTCCTAGGATTTTCCAGGCCTTCCCCTTTATTTCTAGGTACCTATGGCACACTCCTTATCCCCAGCCTCCCAGAGCCTTTCACTACAGGCCTCCATTCAGATTTATCTTCCCTGCTTTGGAATATGCCACGCTGTAAAATGCCTCCATGGTCCCACTCCCACGCCCACATCACTAGAGCTTCAGTGAACTAAAGTGATTTAGGTGTTAGGAAAAAAGGAACAATGACTAACCTTATTCAAATGTAGAAATGACAGCTATTGGCACTTTTTAAGTAAGACTTCGAACTGTGAAATTTTAGACTTCGTGAGAATGTTGTTTTCACTGAAGGGGTGGAATGAATAAGCACTTCGCAAGATCCTTCCCTGGCGTGAGTGACTTTACACAAGTGGTTTTTCTATATTCTTCATTCTTAAGTGCCGTCTATAATGCTAAATTTTTTCTGCATTTTCTTTTCTTATAGCAACATGGTGTAGTAACAATTCCAAGCTCTTTATTTGCTCTGTGGTGCAAAGAGAAAGGAACCACAACATTGATAAAAGCAGAATCAGACACCTAGGGCTGCACACGGGGCTCAGCAATGCTTCTAAAGGCAATTTTCTCTACTGATAAATGTAATACATGCTAACAGTGGAAATTTTGGAAAATGCAGACAAGTACAAAAATATATTTTAATCACCTTAAACCCCCAAAACCATGTTTTGGTATGCTTCTTTTGAATCTTTCTTACTCTCAATATGCCAATTCCCAAAATGTTTCCTCCTCTTTAACTCATATGAGCTAAATTAGACTACCCTTGATATAAATATTGACTCCTAACTCTAGAATTAGATATTTAAATTATAAATTACTTTTTAATTTTTTTTTTAAGAAATAAAAGCTCATTGAGGACATTTGGAAATTGCAAATGTTATAAATGACAAAATAAAAGTCATTTCTAATTCTGATTTTCTTTTTTTTTTTTTTTTTTTTTTAGATGGGGTTTCCCTCTTTCGCCCAGGCTGGAGTGCAGTGGCACAATCTCAGCTCACTGCAAGCTCCATCTCCCGGGTTCAAGGGATTCTTCTGCCTCAGCCTTCCAAGTGGTTGGGACTACAGGCACACGCCACCAAGCCCCGGGGAATTTTTGTATTTTTAGCAGAGTCGCGGTTTCTCCATGTTGGCCAGACTGGTTTCCAACTCCCGACCTCAAGTGATCTGCCCGCCGTGGCTTCCCAAAGTGCTGGAATTATAGGCGTGAGCCACCGTGCCAGGCCAAGTCATCTCTAATTCTTGATATAAGTAATAAACACAGGCTCTCATAATTTAAATAAGTTCTGAGTTACAGCAAGGAAACCTATGTCTAGTCTTCACACTGCTACCTAAAATAGTGCAAATTACTAACGCTAGTATTCTGGTCTGGGCCCATAGTGGAATGATTTCCCAGAGTTACGGTGAATGAGGGCCGCTTCACACACCCCCAGGCGTTGGTAAGCTCCTGCCATTTCAGTTTTCTCTTAACAGAATTTGTTTAAACAAAAAAGCACAGGGATGAAATGAAGAAATACATACATACATATGACATGCTTGTCTAACAACCAAAAGCTATAGTCATATCGATTAGGACTTGCTTTGTTAATTCACCTTGAAAATTGAAAATTGACATCTTTTCATTAATTCTTTAAACTAACAACTCTCATATCCATTAGAATATATGAATATGGCACTGTGAGAACCAATGATCCGGAGACAACAGTTACCTCCTGTTAAGTCTTCTTTTTTTTTTTTTTTAATTGATAGAAATGCAAAATTTCATAAAAATGAGGGTAAAAGGTGAAATATCATTTGAGAATGATTTTTCTTAAAAATAGTTAACAAAAAAGTATGCCCCAAACCCAGAAGGCCTAGGCAATTTTGTTGGCACACCTCACTTTTCACCTTCTTTTTCCCCCAGTAATCAAGCATTCTCTTGATTGTGCTCTGCCCTGAACGCAGAATAACTTCCAAGTACCCCTTTGTCATTATTGCCAAGGTAGCATGCATTTTCTAGGCCTTTCACTGCTCAAGGTCCCTCTGGAAATGCTGAGTAGCAGGGAACTGAGGAGGGCAGTAGCTTCACTAAGAAAATATCCAGCAACGCAGTACCAGTTTTCATGTGCAAAGAGCTCATGGAGTTCAGCAAGAGCCTAAAATTTTTGTCTCCTGTGTCATGAAATGTTAATTTCTATGATGTTTCTGTCTCTTTTAAACTACATCTTGTGAAAACAAATAGGTGAAGTTTTCACCAAATTTTGAGAGTGTATTTGGAATGGCCTGATTTAAACTGTAGACCATATACTATGCACAATCACACAAATTACATGTGGAAGATTGAGGGAGCATAATTTCAAAGATTTCAATTAGTCATATTGCATTAAAAATTGCTTTATGTTTTGAAGGTGGAGCATCCCAAACGTTCCTGAGTTTTCTAACATGTCCGATTTCAAAACTTTTTTCAGCCACAGTCACAAGAAATTAAATCAGACAAAAGGCAACTCAAAAACTCACAGATCTTAGCACCACATCATCAAATGCCTAAAAACAAAAATGAGGACACTGAGCCAAAGTTCGTATGAAAAGGATAACCTCTTGAGGACAATGACAAGAGGCATGTTAGTCGAGGACAACTGAGACCCATGCATGGTGTAAGGAGTGGCTAGCCCCAACAGAGAGGCAGGCAGCTTCTACAGCAGTTGAAACTGAGGCCTGAGCAGATGCCCCTGGGACTGCAAGGCAGGACAGGTTTGCCATCGGCAGTTAGAACTGGAGCCTGAGGGAAATTTGGCCACCAGTCAGGAGAGACAACACCATGCATATTAAGATGCCACAGACAGAGAAAACAATGGCTTTAATATGAGCCTCAAAGCGAGGAATGCAGTATCAGTTTAATGTCTGAAATTTAGAGTACTGAAGTGGTTATTAACAAGGCAAAAGAAAATCACCAAAAAACAAACCAAAAAACCCCACAAAACCCCAAATATTTAAAAAATGACATCAAGATAAAATCACTGCATGGGCCGGGCG
>NW_016804965.1:1505998-1557403 GCF_001698545.2 Rhinopithecus bieti
AGACAGAGAAAACAATGGCTTTAATATGAGCCTCAAAGCGAGGAATGCAGTATCAGTTTAATGTCTGAAATTTAGAGTACTGAAGTGGTTATTAACAAGGCAAAAAGAAAATCACCAAAAAACAAACCAAAAAACCCCACAAAACCCCAAATATTTAAAAAATGACATCAAGATAAAAATCACTGCATGGGCCGGGCGCGGTGGCTCAAGCCTGTAATCCCAGCACTTTGGGAGGCCGAGGCTGGCGGATCACGAGGTCAGGAGATCGAGACCATCCTGGCTAACATGGTGAAACCCCGTCTCTACTAAAAGTACAAAAAACTAGCCGGGCGAGGTGGCGGGCGCCTGTAGTCCCAGCTACTCGGGAGGCTGAGGCAGGAGAATGGCGTGAACCCGGGAGGCTGAGCTTGCAGTGAGCTGAGATCTGGCCACTGCACTCCAGCTTGGGCGACAGAGCGAGACTCCGTCTCAAAAAAAAAAAAATCACTGCATGACCTTAGGGTGCAGTAAAAAGGAAAGTGGATTCCTTTTATATATCGGGTTGCACTGAGTCCCTGGCAACATCCTTCCTCTTTTAAACAGCCCCAGTTACCACAGGACATTTCCTTCACCTTAAACATTAGTAGGTCACCAGGGTAGAGGCTTGAAATGAAGGTGCTGACTGGTGATTGAGCTGCTTCCCTATACGATGTGCTGCACAATGTGAATAGCATTCATGTGTACATCACATGTAGCAAATGTATGTACATACATATATCTGAAAAATATTTTTTACAAATCTGAAAACTATTATAGCTCCATTTTAATATTATAATTATAGAAAACATTACAACACTGACTTTTAAATAAATTCTATATTACTATGATTATGGGCATGAACTCTGTTAAGGAAAGCTGAACCATATGGCTAGCAGTAAAAGAGAGAGAAACAAAAAAGAAGAGAAAGGGAGGGAAGTGGAAAAGTGAAATAGCACTGTAGGGATTGATCCACAGTTTAAAATTTTAAGCTAAGAGAAACTAAGCTGATTTTTTTAATAAGATGAACCAGAGAGAGATTTTGGCTTATGATTGAACGCTAGAGCGGACATTCCTACTCCTGATACACTTTCCCTTTTTCTGCCAGTAGAAGAACCAGTTTCCGCACCCCCAACATCTTCAGCCTTAAAAAAATCTTCTTTCCTTTCGTTTATTGCAGAGCTACCAATTACAGTCACACACCCATTCCCAGAGGTAGAAACACCACCGAAGAGCTATGTCAATTGAATTTACCTTCTGATTGAATTAGGGGAAAAGTACACAGGTATGGAGGGTACTTATGGCTGGATGAACCAGTGGAGTCACCTCAAAAACAGGGCCCTCAAATTTCTGCAGCTAAGGGTCACATTTTGGCAAGCTAATGTGTATTTTGCATTTTCGTAAGTCCCATGTTTTTTGTTTTATGGGTTTTTTTTATTTGTTTGTTTGTGTATCTTTCAATCAAAGAATTCTTGACTCTATCTCTGCGGATGCAGGGACCATATATAAATTCCCTATTTCATTCTCTGTGCTGGCTCTGTACTTAATTCTTGGTAGGCATTCAACTATTTGCTGAATGATGAAACAGAATGGGTGAATAAGTGGATACCTGTTCTAAAAATACTTCTTGCTTTTAAGATTTGAAGAGTAATTTAAATAGTAATTTACATCTTAAATCTAAATAGTTGAGAATATGACAGAGATAAATATATTATTATGAAAAGTTGGATTTACAATGGCAAAAAATTAAAACAAATTTTAAAATTACTTTTATGTTTTCTACTACATGTTTTTCTATCTTATAGAAGTGAAGTGTAAGGCCAGACGTGGTGGCTCACGCCTGTAATCCCAGCACTTTGGGAGGCGGAGGTGGGTGGATCGCAAGGTCAAGAGTTCAAGACCAGCCCGGCCAAGATGGTGAAACCCCATCTCTACTAAAAACACAAAAATTAGCCAGGCATGGTGGCAGGTACCTGTAATCCCAGCTGCTTGGGAAGCTGAGGCAGAGAATTGCTGGAACCTGGAAGGTGGAGGTTGCAGTGAGCCAAGATCATGCCACTACACTCCAGCCTAGGTGACAGAGTGAACTCCATCCCCCACCTCCAAAAAAAAGAAGTGAAGTGTAATTTATACCCATTTCTTATTCTCATTGGTGAATTGATATTTTAATCAAATAGAAGTGATTATTCATTGATATTTTAATATGTTTCATCTCATTCTAACTTTTGGACATTATTGGATTATCTGCATGAATTATTTTATTTTTTAAGGGCCATCAATTTACTAAAATTTATTGCTACTTTTAATGTTTTTGAGCATCTACACCAACAATTAGTCAAGTGGGTACATGTGCCTGTAAGAATCCATGATCGTTTTCCAAGAACTTTATAGGCAGTAAACGATATAAGAAAATCCATTTTCATTTTCTCTATTTTTTACTAAAATTGATCTGCTTAGAATAAGTCTGTGGTCAGGGCTTCAGTTTGGTTTTCCTTTCCCACTTCCCCATCTCACAACCAAACTTATCTCATAATACAAAAGAAAGAGTTATGTTTCACCCATCCAAACTCTTATCACAGTGCCTGCAACTTTCTTTAACCAGGTCACCATAAGCCTTTGATAGGGCTTTTGTCTTTCCGTTTCTCATACATTTTCTGTCCTAGAAAAAGTGGGAGATTTAAAAATTGTGTATTCTATCTTTGCTTGGATATTCTGAAGTCAGATATATTTGTAGAATTTGGTTAGAGAGGTAGTGACAATTTCCTTTTAAAGATGTATATCTTCTTTCTCCCCAATTCTTTCCAAAGAAATTACTGATGCTGAGGAAGATCCTGAGAATAAAGCAACAAAAGTGTATCAGTAATAAGCATTGAAGGACATCTTGGATTATGTGATCTAGGTGAGAAACATTTGGAAAAGCTCTGTGCCCTATCTATCTATCTATCTATCTATCTATCTATCTATCTATCTAATCTACCTACCTATCTCAGAATTAGAAGGGTTAAAATTTATAGAAAATGCATGCTCTCTTTCCTCTTTCTCCCTTTCTCATTTCCTTTCTGGATAATTTAGTCCAAAAGCCAGTAGGTAGGGCCAAATGTAGTAACACAAAGAGAGGAAGTAGGAATGCAAGACCAGCACCAAGTGTGGGAACCTAAGCAGGGTGAAGAAAGCATCTACACAGTGGCCCTGTGTGGAATGCCAGAGCCTAAAAAGGGTGAGGTGGTTGTAGACATGGGGTGATGGAGGTGGTGGTGATGGGCAGTTGGTAAGTTGTGAGTGGGATTGATCAGGTAAGTAAATATATTGAGGGTAATCGAATCCAAGTTTCTCACTGTCAGAGAAAGGAGTTCTATGTATTCATAGACATGCCTATGTATATATACATATTAAAAAGTGCATTTCTAATTAAACTTTACTTTTTAGGTTTACTTATCAATTTCTACAATATATTTAATTTTCTTTGATAAATAATATGCCAATAATGATCGTATTATATCATAATTCAGATAAAATATTAGATCTTATCATCACAACCAATATTTAGAAAATTCAATTTATATACATATTTTATTGCAATTTTACTATCAATAAAAGACCTTCAAGCATAAAAATATGTTAAGACAAAATTCTATGGGAAAAGTGGAATGGAAATATGAGTTCAAAGAGAAAATGGAACAATGTAAAATTTCCGATTACTGAAAAAGAGCTTATTCATATATTTTTTAAATCGATGGTGGTGGGAAAAGCTGCTATTGTATTTATATTGCATAGATAAATTAAAAATAATATTACCATTTTATCATACGTTAATAATTAAAACAGTGCAGAAATCACATCTTTTGAAACTAGTTTACTTTATGATGAAAACATTTTATGTCAGCTTAAAAATGAACAGAAGGATAAATGGATTTCCAAAAAAATGTTAGAAGGCAAGCAAGCAGCCCCTAAAGGTAGATATTTTATCCACATTTATTATACAACCAGTAAAATGGAAATTCACAAAAATTAATTAACATTCTCCAGATCACAGTAGTAACTGGGAGAGTCTGTTTGACTCTGAATGTGTAAATTTCCTTCTGGGCTTTCACTTCCCCAGCTTTTCCTCACTCCACTCCACTCCACTTCCCGTTCAGCTTATCTTTCCAACTGTTGGCCCAGCTGACCCACAGCAGCCCTAAGACCATCACTAGCTACTTGGCTGTAGACTCACAGAGGCAGAGGCTGCACAGAAGCCACAACTTCTCAGATACCACTCCATGGGCTTCACCTTCACAGTCTAGTCTGACATTGGATATGCTGTGCTTCATGAATTCTCTGCAAGCTTTAGCATGTCCACCTGCCATAGTGCTTCAGGTGGCCTGGTTAATGCTTTATCTCAGATCCTCCAAATTTCGCTTTTGCACTTTCACTTCCCCAGCTCTTCCCTCAGTTGGTAAAGTCTAGCTCCCCTAATAAATCTTTTATTCCCATAATATGTATGATGGCTTTACTTCCTAACACAATTATTGTTATCTAAAGTAATTCTAGAGTAACAAAATCTTATTATTAGCGATCTAAAACTTTTTTCTTGCTCTGGCTAGATTTGAAGACATTTATGATCGCATTGTCAGTGGCAAATTGGGCAATGGTAGTCTATGAATTTCAGTAGAAAAACACTACTTAAAGTATCATCTAGAGCCACTTGAAAAGACTTTGCATGTCCAAGTGGTTGTTACCATAAAACAATTTAGTGGGAGTAAGTAAAATTATCATGGATTACCTGATTGTTTCTAAATGTGAGGGAGAACTTGGAGGGAAAAACATGAGATTAGGGCTTTACATTCCCAGCTCTTGGTAAGGAACCAAAAGACTTTTATAATAGTCCTAAAGGTGACTTTCATTTTCTGTAGCTACAGAATTGAGGTTTCTAAAAACAAAATGCAAAATCTAATACTGTGGATGGCTAACATGCAATACAAACCAAATTAACAACTTCTCAAGGGTCTCTTAAGGGATTGACTGGAAAAAGAATAAGACCCTGAATTTTGAAAGGGGGACATATAAGCAAATTCTTCTGATAAAGCTGAGAACTTTAAATGCTAAATTCTACAGAATTTGCTTTGACAAATAAATAAACAATTCTACCCCTCTCTGAGATTAGTCTTCTATTGTCTGATGTAAAAAGTCTCTTATTTTCAGAACACCACTAACCTTCCTCAAGATCTACTCCCATCACCTCTCATTGCTTCTAGATCTATGAACAGATGCAAATGCCAGATGACTCTAGGGGTTCAGTTACTAAGTATTACCTCATGATGACATACATACACACCAAAGTAACTGGAATGTGTTGCTAAATTCTAGTTGACAGAAACTTTGTGAATATGGGTGGCATTGTAGTCTACAAATATTGGATCAAGTTAGAGAAGTCTGGTTGAAAGGGCATTACTTACTAATATGGATGCACTAAGCAGAGATCATGCATTTGGTGTACTGACTTGAGGCGATGGGAATCACTCTTAACTAGTTGCTTAACTAAATCTTAGACCTGAAAGTGGCTTATACTGAAAATGAATTTAAGGTACCAGAACTTCTTTTGCAAAATGTGCAAAAGATCGCTAAATCTACTATTTTGGCATAAACTCAGCTCTACACAATAAGTAAATAAGTTGGCATGGAATTATGTTCCTATAAAACTTTATTTGCAAAACAAGACAGTCAACCTGTGGGCTATAGTTTACTGACCCCTGCTAGAGGAAAACATCCAGAGATTTAGGGAGCTCAGATTGCTGAAATTAATTTATCAGGTAAGACCCGCTCACATACATCCTAAGTCTCCTGGGAAGTTCCATTGGACATTCTCTTCTCTGAGAGTTTGAGAAATGCACTGATGAGGGGAGCACCAGCATCCCTGAAGAGCTCTCAAGCTGCTATTTTCTGCAGATCATGACTGGCCATTTAAAATAAAAATGCTGTCATCACAATTTTTTCCCTAAAAACAGATAGCTCTTTGGATTCAGTAGAAATGATGGGATCCCTGACTGGCAGGGAACAAGCTGCAACCACCTTCGTGTCTGGCTATGTTTCTTCCCCTTGACTCTCAGTGGGCTTTGGATGGTGTGCAACTTCTGAGGCTAAATCCTAAAAGATGACAGAGTATCTGTCCTGTTTTATTGGGACATCTGTCTTCGAAGCCTCAAACCACCAGATGAGTATTCTAATTTCCCTGACATCACCATGCTGTGAGTAAACCCAGGTCACATGGAGAGGCCACGTGTAGGTGAGGTCTCAGCCAATAGCCAGCATCTACCACCCAGACATGTGAGTAACAGAACGTTCAGGTGATTCTTGCTCCCAGCTGTTAAATAACCAAGAGCTTCTGAGTTATCCCAAGTGAGGTCCCAGACATCACGGAAAAGATATATAAGGCATCCCTGATGTGTACTTTCTGTATTTCTGACCCACAGAACCTGAGACCATAACAAGATTGTTATGATTTTATATCACTGAGTTTAGGGTTTCTGTTACTGGAATAGAAGAAATGCCACAGACAAGTGGTAATCTGAATGTTTTAATGCACAGAGATCTTTGGTTTGGGGTAAGTGATTATGATGTCCCTAGAATTAAAATAAATAGGCAACCTACTAAAGTCTTACTTGATTTGTGTAAGCAGAAAAACTCTAAGTCTGGGCAATAAAGGATTGACTTGACTCACCATAAATTATGGTTCCTCAACCAATTCTTTTATTTGAATCAGTTCACAGATCAAATAAAAAGAGTAAGACCTCCAGTGAAGGATGGAGAGACCAGTCCCTCTGAAGGAAAGACCTTGCCACACTGCTAAAAATTTATACCTAGTCTTCTCCAAAAGAATGTACAGTCACTATCCTTTGGTGAAAAAGAAATAACCAGAAAGTTATAGAAATTAGGCAGTTAGTATAGCTTTGGCTTAGATCCATCTCACAGTAGGATCACTGGCCCTGAATATACCCAATGATTATTTACTCAGTTCCAGAATACATATGACTAAATGATTATTTACTCAGTTCCAGAATAGAGAATGAACATATTCAGCAATTAGCAGAATTCTCACATTGGTTCCTTGACCTTGGGAATGAGGGCTATTGTAGGAAGAAAGATTAAATGAAAATCCTCAGAACTGCCTCTACTCAAAAAAACAAAAGTAAACCAAAAGCAATGCAAAATTTATAGAGGAAAGGCAGATATTAGTGCCTCATCAAGGGCATAAAGAATACAGGTAATTCATATCATATCCCCATTTATTTTGCCTATATGGCTCATTCAGAAGACAGATTTTAAAGAATGATAGTAGAATATTATAATATTTATAAGGTGATGGTTCAAATTGCAGCTGCCATTCCAGATACAGGTTATTTGCTGCAGCACATCAACACATTCTCTGGCACATTATACCTATTAATCTGGTAAGTGAAGTTTGCTTTCAGCTGACAGAGCCAGCAATACACATTCACTGTCCTACATATATAAAATCTTCAGCTGTCATAATAATAATCCAGTCAAAAGAGACCTTTATCATTTCTTCATTCCACAAGATAACACCTTGGTCCACTATGTTAATGTTATCATGCTGATTGGACTTTGTGATGAGACAATTACACTTACTTAGACACTTTGCTAGACACATATATGCCATCTTGAAATTTTTAGGGGTACAGTGGCCAGAGTTCAAGAAAAACAAGTTGCTGCACACAATTTCTCCTACCTCAAGAAAGAGGCATGACACCTGGTGGGTCTCGTTAGATTTGGGAGGCAACATGTACCTCATTTGGGCCTGATATTCCATTTAGGCCTGATTCTGATACTCACTTAGGCCTGATACTATTTACTGAGTAAATCAGAAGGCTTACAGTTTTGAGAAGGGCCCAGAGCAAGTCAAGTCTCTTAACAGGTTCAGGCTGTTATGAAAGTTGTTCTGCTACTTTACTTTTTTGACCAATCAGATCCTATGGTGACTAAACTATTTATGGAAGATAGAGATGCTGTACGGAGTCATTGAAAGGTCCAATATAAATATAAATAAAAGGTCCAATATAAATCATAGAACAAATGTTTAAGAACTAATGTTTCTGTATGTAACTATTCTCTTATTGAGAAGCAACTTTTGGCTTATTTCAGGGCCCTCATGGAGACAAAACACTTGACCACAGCCACCAAATTAGCACGCAACCTGAATTATCCATCATTAACTTGGTCTGATGCACCAAGCCATAAAGTTGGATGTACACAGCAGCACCCCATAATTAAGTAGAACTATTCTAGATTGGGCTCAAGAAAGTCCTCAAGGCAGAGTAATTTCCATGAACAAGTGGATCAGACTCCCAAGGTTTATATTCTTGCTATATTACCTCCTGTTTCTCAACCCACAACCATTTTCTATGGCCTATTGACTTAAAAAGAAAACAGAAAATCTCAGCTTGCTTTACAGAGAGTGCTGCATAAAATACTGGCACCATCCAAAAGCATCTGCAATACTACAGCCCCATGCAGAGGTGTCCCTAAAGAAGGGTTGTTAAAGGAAATTCTCTGAGTAGGCATAACTTCAGGCAATGTACCTGGTGGTTTGTTCTTCCTGGAAGGAGAGATGGCCGGAAGTACAGATCCACACTGATTTATGAGTAGTGACTAACTGATTGTATGCTGAGGTTATGTAGAAAAAAAAATGATTAGAAAAGTGTTGATAAGGAGATCTAAGGAAGAGGTATGTAGACAGACCTCTCCAATTGGGCATAAAATGTAAATATATTTTTGTCCCATGTGAATTGCTGCTCAAAGAACAGCCTCAGCAGAGGACGATCATGATAAGTAGCCTTTTTCCTCAGCTATTCCTCTCCTTGAACAATGGGCTCATGAGAAAAAAACAGCCATGGTGGTAGGGATGGATATTTCACATCTTCATGTTATTTATCTTCCCAAACCTGTTTTCTCATATATAAAATAGAGATTACAAAAGTACCTACTCCACAAGGCTGTTGTGATGTTTAAATGAAACAAAAAATACACGAAAGACCTTAGCACAGTAAATGGCACACATGAAATGATTAATACATATTGAATGACTTCACTTATTTATCTATTTTATTTATTATTGATTGATTGATTGATCTACTCGACAAATACGTGTTAAGCACCAACTATGTTAAAGACCTTGTGTGAGGTTACAGCAGTGAAGTAGACAGGCAAAATCTCTACCTGCACACGTTGACATTCTGGTGGAGAGGCTTTCAACAACTCATTACAATGAATTATTATTTAACGATAATGTCATAAGTACTATCAAGAGGAAGTTAATATGCTGAGTAGGCAAAGAATAGGTTGTACTGACCTAGACTTGGGAATTAGAAACCTCTTTCCTAAGTAAATTATGCTTAATTTCAGTTCAGAAGGAGATTTGTAATTTAGCTAGTCCAAGGAGGTATAGCTATCAGAAAGCAGGTGTAAGAAGGATTATTTGTAAAGGCTGAAAGAGAACCAGGTTCATTTACTGAACCAGATTGCAGTCTATATTGGAATGAGATCAGGGTTGATGGGGAGAGATGAGGCTAGGGTCTAGTCACTGAGGACCATGTAAGCTTGAAGGTTAAGAAGTTTGCATTTTATTCAAAAAACAGTATGATACTATTGTAGGGATTTAAAATATTGTAGTAACTTGATTCAATTTGTATTTTTTTAAAAATCATCACTATGTTTGTAGTGTGGACAATGAATGGATGAATGAGGCCAGAGGAAATCTGAGGACATGCAGATGAACAGTGGATGATACTGTCTTGGACTAAGTGATGGCTGTAGAGAATAGAAGGAGATAGATTTAAGATGGATTTTAACAGAGCAGTTAAATGACTTAGAACCAAAGCTGGCACCTCAGTTTTGAGCATGGGCCACTGGATGGGCGGTGATGCTTTAGGAAAAGAAGCAGATGTGGTAGCTATGGTTAAGAGTTGTTTGGACACGCTAAGTTCCAGGTGCTTGTGAAACAACCATGTGGGCTATTTAAAAGACACGTGATGGGGGGCTGCATCTTAAAGAAATCTGAAGCCGACAAATTTAGGAGCTATTCCATAGACATAATGTTTAAAGCACAAAGTTTACCTGTTTAGAGTTTGTAGTAAAAAGAGAGGAGCCTCTGGGATTGAGCCCTTTGACATCTAGTGGCCAAGTAGAGGAAGAACTGACCAAGGGGACAAAGAAGCAACCAGAGAAGTAAGAGGACATTCATGGGAGTCCAGATAAGAAAGTATTCAAAGAAAGTGAGAGTGCTGCTGAAAGGGCAAGTAGGACATGGACTGAAAAATGAACAGTGAGTTCAGCACCATGGAATTGTGCTCTTGCATCTGGTTATATTGCAGAAGTCTAGTTCCTTCTCCAGACTTTGGTCCCCTGAGTCCTTTAAGGCTCCTAGGATGCTGCTTCATAAAATAAGAAATATGCTCCTATCCTGCTTCTAATTACATATGAATACATGGGCCACAAAAGGATACTGCCTTGTGCTTCCACTGTCTTAGAGAAATTTCAGCAAAATCATTTTTTCTTTCTTTAATAGCCTTTACTTTCTGAGGTTTCAAGTTTTAAAGGAAATAAAAGAGAGAAAAGAGTGGTAGAATCATTGGAAAAATTAATGGTTCCTCATCTAAAAATTATTCTTTCTCTCTCACACTGACTCTTTATCCTCTGAACAAGCTTACGTATTTCATGTGGCCCCAAATCTCTTATCTGAGTGAACTCATGGAAGTCCCATTCCTTTTTCCCTCAATACACTGATAAATCCTTACAGCAAACACAATTGAAGCTGTCAAAATGAGGTCCCTGATAGACACAATTTAGATGATTTTTTTCTAAAATAAATACCTTCCTGAAGTTTTGTATTCAGGATGTTTTCTTCAAATTAAAACTTTAATATTATATATAGATACTGACCCAATATCTAGAGATATCTGTTAGAAATGAGCTAAATTGCAGGGTAAGCTTCAATAGAAAGGATCTAGTAATGTATTGTATATAATGAGTTATACACATACAGTAGAAAAATACAACTAATATTCATACCAATAAATTAGAAATCATTTGCTTGCACTAACTAGTTTGGGAACTTGGTCAAGTTCATTGGACTATCGTTCAGATAAAATATAGATGAGAATATTTAGATCAGCAATCAGCATGGAGTAGGTACTCAATACATATTAATTTAATTTCAATTTTTATATATCAGTTTTCTAATTTTCATCAATTTAGCAAATATTTATTGATAATCTACAAAGTACCATGAACTCTGCAAAGTGTTACATATACATTGGTGAAAAGAGACAGACAGATATGGTGCCTGTTGCCACGGAGGTTACAAAGGACATATGTAAAGTGAAAATAATACTCAGCTCACTGAATTTTCAAGGGGGTCATGTGAGATAATGTTTGAAAATGCATCAACTTAGAAACACTATGCTTGTTCATTTTCAAACTTTTATTTGTAAAATAATTATGTTCTGATTCCTGAGTCAGAGATGTAGAGAAAAGTAGGAGGGTAGAATTCCATTCTTCACTTTAATTTCTGTATGAGTTTCAGAAGGCTCCTTACAACATTATGTTTGTCTTGGCACAGGGGTTGTGTAAGTGCTAGAGGGCTGTGAGTTTTGCTGAGTCTGGCAGTAAGAATCTAGGTAAGGAACAGATGTCCAGAGTGCTCAGAACTGATTTAAAAAAAAAAAAAAAAAAAGTAGCAAAAACAAAGAGACATGGGAAAGGAGAAAGGGGTTTTGAGGTCTTGGCACAGGAAGAGGAAATTCTGAAAAGCAGGAAGAGGAAATTCTGAATTAGCCCTTGTACCTTTCTAGACCAGGAATCCAGCCTATAAAGAGGTGAAGGGCAAGTGAAGAAAAAACATAACATGTCTAGAAATGAAAGTTTCTGAGGTGCCTGTAAATGCAGAAGGGACACGTGTTGATTTTTGTCCATTCATATATGTTCTGACTGACCAGTCACTGTCATTCGAACATCTTTAAGAATAGGCTGGAAGGAACACCATTCTCCCCTACTTAACCAAATATCTACTTACATTTCTAGAAGAGAAAATGAGCCAGGCATAGTCCCAGCTACTTTGGAGGCTGAGGTGGCAAGATCACTTGAACCCCAGGAGCTGGAGACCAGCCTGGGCAACGTCACTTAATTTTATTTTATTTTATTTTTTTTGAAGATGATGACTCTGTTTTGAAAATATTCCATGCACCTTGTTCAGAAGAAATTTTTGAGAGCTACTTAGCATGGGAAACTCCAAAGCCTGACTCAGATAAAAGATGTGAGTTGAATTTCTTTGTATTATAAAGGCAGGAGGTATTTGATGTTTGCTGAGGAAAATTCTGGAGGGACAGTGGAACCAGAGAGGCTGGACTCTGTCAGAGGGAAGCAGAAGAAAATTCCTATTGCCATGTGGCCCAAGAGGACAGGAGGATATACAATGTCAAGAATTTTTTGAGTGGGATCCCATGTTCTGTACAATATAACCCCCCCGCCCCCCGCCCCAAGAAATCTGCCACAAAGATGTTAGTGCCTGCTGTGTTTGGGTTTCTTGCAGAAACAAGTGAAGGTACAGAGTGCTGCCTTTTGGTTACCAGCTGCCGAAGGGCAAAAACAGATCTTGCATACGCAGACACAAGTGCCAGGAAGCCCCTGGCTGATGTCTGGGTTAAGTGTGTGTATACCCATCTTAGTCCTATTGCAACCCTGGCAAGCAGACAATTAGACTGTTTTTCAGAATCATTACAAATCAATTTTCTCATTCATTAGTGCTCTGTTTGTTCATAAAGCAGAATATTCAAAAATTCCAGCATATGTATAATTAGTGTTATGAATTGCTTTTATAAATGTCAAAATTTAGCAATCTTTGTTGGTGGAAAAAATGCCAGACTTCAGAGAAGAAAGGAGAAAGAGAATAACCATGGAAATGTTAGTGATTAGAAAGCTGCAGGAGAAAATAAAAGGCCTTAGAAAATCTTGAGGGAATTAATTTGACTATTTTCCAGTGGAGCTTTGGAGAGGAAAGCAGGGGGTTGGGAGAAAGCTGGGAACAGAGCTCACACAATGAGGAGACAGATACGAAGGGGGAGAGAAAGAGAAAGACGTATTTTTCTAGTCTTTAAAGAAGGGTGTGGGTATGAAAGGGCCCAGTGTGAATCCAAGTGGCAAGTGGCCCACGTGGAGCCTCTGCTAAGAGGATGGAGCTACTTTAGGCAAGGGCACCATGATAGGCTCAGCGAGTAAAACGTTAGCGTGAAGGAAAAATGGTCCTAAGCCCCTTCTGCCGCAGGAAGCATTTGCTTAATGAAATGTATACGTACTTCACGGAAAAGCGTAACCTTCCTAAAAAAATGCTTTAGTAGTTTCCTGATAAAATTTTATGGGATTTAGACTTGTTTGGAGAAACTAGTTATGTACCCTCATTGTCCTCTGTCAGGCAAGAGTTGAACGATTTTAAATCATTCTTTTAGTTACTCTGATAATGCTTATATAGCATTCCCTATGTTTGTAATCAGAGCAAATGTTTGAATTGACCTCCTAGAGGCTTTCCTTGTTGTAATATTATAATAAAACCTGACTCATAAAAATTTTTTTCTTTAATAATAGAATCACCTAATAATAATAATTAGCCAAATATAATGTTTTTATTCATCTTGGATTGTTCCCTCTCTCATTAGCAAAACGCCTATAGTAACACTAACCTCTCTGCTTCTGAGATATTACAACTCCAAGATGAATGCAAGCAAAACCACCACCTGTGTGCTATTTGCCTCCAGCATATTTCTGTAGCATCCTTGTGGACACTGACTGTATTTTGTCACACAGATTCTCTGTCAGTGTGGAAGAACCTTTGCTCCAAGCTCTGGGATTGCCTCATAGGCTGCTTCAGGACTCACTCTCAGCCAAAGAGAACCTCATCACTTGTGGACACCTCCCCTTTCCTGCAGGCAGTCTGGAACCAGTGACATGAAACCTGCACCTCATCTTGGGACAATTCTAAGGGCCACCTGAGTTCCAGATATTATCAACGACTCAGCTGAATCTTTTGGTAAGACTGTGTCCCAGTTCAGCTTCTCTCTCTGCCTGTTTCCTTCCCATCAGCATGCCTGATGCTGATCCTACAAGCCTGTCCTAAAACACTCTCTTGTGATAATATCCCTCTCAGAGTCTGTTTCCTGGGACCTGAACTATAACAGGGGTCTTTGCTTCTCAGAGTACTGATCTAGCCGAATGTTTTTAAAAAAATGTTTTTGACTCTAGAAAACATTTCCTTAGTGAACAGAGGTGGATGGGGAGTGGGGCTGGAGGAGGGAATGGTTCTCATTAAAAGGAATGCTCAGGGAGAGTCTTGTGCTTTTTGTCCCCAGAAATATGGGGTCAAGGCTAGTGGGAAAATGAAATGTTGGAATAGCCAGTGTGAGTCAGAGACAGAGAGAGAGTGAGTCTCAAGACTTGGCGTGGGAAGTAGGGTCAGATTGTGAGAATGAGCTAAGGTTTAGCACGGGATTGTGATTTTATAAATCACAGTATTCAAAACTCAAGTGTGTATAAGCAATGCCAAGACTGTTAAACAAGAAATGACAAAACTCTCCAATCTTTTCCTTCCTCTTGGAGATAATCAGAGCCATCTGTTCCACCATTTTTGAAGCTGCTTCAAAATAATTATATTCAGGTCTTACCTAAAATTATACTTTATTTAAAAAAAAGGTTTAAATGGAACTACACTCTATTGTTGGGTGTCACTTTGCTCATTCAACAGCATTTTATTTAATAAGATTTTTGCCTGCCATGTCTATATGTGTCCTGTACCAGACTGTGTGCTAGGTCAGCACTACAAACTGGCTTTATTGGAGAAAGAAGAACTAAAGCAAAGAGAAAACAACTAAAATCGTTTAAATTGTAAAGAACAACAGAATAAGTGGAAGCATTTGTGATTTAAGATATTTTTAGTCAAGTTTGGTGCCTGCATCTACGATGCCTTACTATTTACTATGTGCCAAATTAAACAATAACTTTTGGGCTTATAGCAGTCTCAGTATAATGTGATTGTTGCAATATCAGCTGCAATCAGTTTGAGTAGTCACTTTAAGGAAAGAAGAAAGCAACCTATTTTATATTTTAATTGGGCAGAAGTAATACAGCAATAAGCTAACATCTCAGCTGGGCTGAATTTGTCTGATTAACTTGCTTCTACTTATACCCTTTGCCAGTGGAGCAGAAGGTGCTTAACTGTGAAAAAAGGAAGCCCCAGGCATTTTCATTGTTATATATATATATTTACTCCTAACAATTTAATCCTCATAATCCTATAGGGAAGGCAGTCTTATATCATTTTTCAGATGGAAAACTTGAGACCAGCCTCAGAGCTAGACAAGGGCCATGGAGTGCCAAGGTCATGGCAGAGCTCACTTGTCTCCAAAGGGGGCAGTTATGGACAACTTAAGGTAACAACTGGATCCATAAAGATGGAAGCAAGAATGACTGAGCAGGTAAGTAAAGGGTTAGTGAAAGAAAACTCTAAGGAGGGCAAGGTGACAAGGTGAAAACGACGGGTGACTTCACAGTTGGACATAAGAGCTGAATAACCACGGGTGTCCTGGAATTCTTTTGAGTCTTGGTTTCTTTTATGTAAAAAGGAATAATAATATCTACATCAGAGACTGGTTTTGAAGATTAGGTGAAACAATGTGTGTAAAACATGTAGCCTATATTCCTTTCTTCTTTCTCTTCTTTGCTTCCACTTCTTGGTAATTTTGTACCGGGGTGGTCTTCATTCTAATCGAAGGTAATGGGAAATAAAAGTTAGTTACAGTAAAACTCATGGGAATGGGAGAGAGACAAACAGCAGTCAATCATTTAGTTATAGAGGGGTTGTGCTTGGATATGATTCAAAACCTAAACCTAATCTGTATTTTATGTCAAAAGTTGACAGGGCCTTTCAGTGTTGGACACTCAATTCTGACTTTACGGACTTCCTAATACTGGAAAAAGAATGTGTGAAATTCCATTTTGGCATTTTCCACAGTGGTACTTTCAGATGTTTCCTAACAGCTGAAGCCTCTAATCTAGCCTCCCCGCACCACATCATTTACTTCCCAGGAGCTCACAAGATTGAGGCCATATGGGTACATATCCTTACATTCCCCTATTGTCACTCCACAGTCTTCTTTGAGTGGCCTTTTTACTTTCTCTTATCCAATATTAATATGTTTAGTCCCCTTCATCCCAGCTTTTTGATGGAAGTGACATCTCTCTCTTTTTTTTTTTTTTTTTTTTTTTTTTGAGATGGAGTCTTGCCCTGTTGCCCAGGCTGGAGTGCAGTGGCGTGATCTCGGCTCACCACAACCTCTGCCTCCCAGGTTCAAGCGATTCTCCTGCCTCAGCCTCTTGAGTAGCTGAGACTACAGGTGCATGCCACCATGCCCAGCTAACTTTTGTATTTTTAGTAGAGACAGGGTTTCACTATGTTGGCCAGACTGGTCTTGAACTCCTGACCTCATGATCCGCGCCTGCCTCAGCCTCCCAAAGTGCTGGGAATACAGTTGTGAGCCACCGCACCTGGCCCATCTCATTCATTTTTATAGGTCCAATAGACCAAGTGTAGTGCCATGAACATAATTTGCACTTAACAAAAGTCAATGACTAAGTAGGTAGACTTGAATGTTTCAGTTCACTGTATTAGTATTTTCAAAATCTGGGCAGGAGAATTAGGAGGTACATGTTGAAATGCAAGAGGAAATAGTCATCATTCAGGTTTTGTTGACATCCACAGAGGCTCTTGGGAATCAAAAGTTAAGGCATGGGGGGAACAAAAGCCAGCGTTTAAGTCCTAATGCTAGATTAGAACAAGAACAGAGAAAGAGGCTAATCACTCCGGCCACCTGGTAGATGAGGGTCACTTGGCTAGTGGAGTGAGTCAGTGAAGTATAATCTGTCACCCTCTCCCTTTCTTTACTTCCTCTACTCTTTCTATCACCCTTTTCCTCCCCTCCCCTCCCTTCTCCTCCCCTCCTTCCCTCCCTCCTTCCTTCCTTCGAGGGGCCTTTTTACTTTCTTTTATCTAATATTAATGTGTTTAGTCCCTTTCATCCCAGCTTTTTGAAGGAAGTGACATCTCATTTTTTTTTTTTTTTTTTTTGAGACAGAGTCTCGCTCTGTTGCCCAGGCTGGAGTGCAGTGGTGTGATCTTGACTCACCACAACCTCTGCCTCCCAGGTTCAAGCGATTCTCCTGCCTCAGCAGGGGACTACAGGTGTGTGCCACCATACCCAGCTAATTTTTGTATTTTTAGTAGAGACAGTTGCACTATATTGCCTGCCTGCCTGCCTGCCTGCCTGCCCGCCCTCCCTCCCTCCCTTCCCTCCCTCCCTTCCCCTCCCTCCCTCTTCTTCTTCCTTCCTCCTTCCTTCCTTCTTCCTTCCTTCCTTCCTTCCTTCCTTCCAGACAGGGTTTCTTGCTCTGTTGCTCGGGCTGGAGTGTACAGTAGTGTACTCTGATGATAGCTCACTGTGGCCTCTAAGTCCTCGGTGGGCTCAAAGTGATCCTCCTGCCTAGTGTACTCTGATGATAGCTCACTGTGGCCTCTAAGTCCTCGGTGGGCTCAAAGTGATCCTCCTGCCTCAGCCTCCTGATTAGCCAAGTATCTGGGACTACAGGTGTACACCACCACACCCAGCTAACTAGAAATAGTCTTTATGATGGACTGGCATTCATTCAGTTAAAAATGGAGGACTCTGTTAGTGAGGAGGAAGGGATGAGCAGATATGGAGGGTCAATCAGCAATCTCTGTCAGAGAGGTGATGGGGATAATGGTATACTTTGGAGTTAAATTTGAATTGAACTGGATGGAATATAATGATGCTAATAATGAACCACCACGAAAGTAAAAGAAAATAAAAGATATCTTTAGATTGTTTTTAATCTGGTTATAGAGTGAAGGTCCCTTTTAACAAACGTGGAAAACCCAAAAGAAATATATACTTAAAATGTATTGCATATAGATAATAAAGTTTCCCAAGTAAGCCACTGTGCAGATAACACAGGGATATGATACAGTTGCCAACCAAATCTGGTAGATAACTATGCAGGCTTCTTCCTTCCACTTCTCTAAGGCAGGGCAATCAATCATGGGTTTTTGCTGTTATTAATGTGATAAAATAATATGTTTAGTATGGTGTCTGGCAAATAATAAATGTTCAACAAGTAGAGTGAATTCTTATTATTTTAATTATGTTTTTAAACAAAAGTCATCTAGGAGAAAACAAAAGTATGATGACAGAGACTTCTTGTGAAAATCAGTGAGTGGCTCTCTGCAGTGGTTACAGAAATGCCCCAGCATGGACACCATCCTATAAACTGGCTCTGCTGTCCCAGCAGTGATGGAAAGCACTCAATTTGCTTTCTCTTGGAAGAGACAGAGTGGCTGTCAGTTTACTGCAATCTTTTGGACTGCCTGGAAAATTGAATGTACAACAGGAGAGAGGAGAGGCAGGACACAGATTCTGGAATAGAAGTCGAAGACAAAGAGGCTCGTAAACATCAAGATTCTGGGGCTAATCTAGCCATTCACAGTTTTAGAGTCATGGGCAGTAACACTTAAAAAATACACTATGTTCTAACTACCACAAGGTTTTTCACTCTAGCAACTAAAAAAGCACTGGCCTCAGGATTTGCAATATTAAAAGTCACAGCTCATCCACCATCAGATGCTAACTGACCCTGCTGTTCCACAAGCCATAGCTACAACTTTGATTGGACAAGAGTCTGGTTTCAGTAACTTTCTCCTGATTAAGAAGACCACTGACCATTGACTGGTTCTGCCTGTTTACAGAGATTACACACTTACCTACCTTTGTATGTAAAATGATCTTTTGATATATAAAGCATAATTGTAACACATTTAAATGCTAAGTAGCCACCCCAAAGTGAACATAGGTCATATGTTACATTCATGTTTGTTCAATAGGCATGTGTCAGGACCACCTTCATGAATATTCATAGCTCCTCCTGTAACCAGTTAAATATGTATGTTTAGCCAACCTCTTTAGCATAAAGCTCCTACCCCAAGCCCCCCTCCTTTGAAGGGCCTGTCTCTGGTCTTGCCTGGATGGCCACCTTGCAGGCTGTAACCCTTTGGAAGAAATAAAGTCTCTCCTCTCTCCTTTTCAAAACTTAAAAATTGTGAATTTTTATTTTATTTTATGTATTTAACTTTTAAGTTCAGGACATATGTGCAGGTTTGTTATATAGGTAAATTCATATCATGGCAGTTTGTTGTACAGATTATTTCATTGCCAAGCTATTAAGTCCAGTACTCATCAGTCATTTTTTCTGATCGTCTCCCTCCTCACTCACTCTGTCCTCCAGTAGGCTCCACTGTCTGTTGTTCCCCTCTGTGTGTCCATGTGTTCTCATCATTTAGCTCCCACTTATAAGTGAGAACATGCCATATTTGGTTTTCTGTTGCTAAGGATAATGGCCCCGAGCTCCATCCATGTTCCTGCAAAGGATATGATCTCATTCTTTTTTATGGCTGCATAGTATTTCATGGTGTATATATACCACATTTTCTTTATCCAGTCTACCACTGATGGACATTTAGGTTGATTCCATGTCTTTGCTATTGTGAACAGTGCTGCAATGAACGTAAGTGTGATGTGTCTTTGTGATAGAGTGATTTATGTTCCTTTGGGTATATACCCAGTAATGGGATTGCTGGATCCTATGGTAGTTCTGTCTTTGAGGAATCTCCACACTGATTTTCCAAAATACATGTGGCCAACAAGCATATGAAAAAAGCTCAAGGACAACGATCATCAAAACTACAATGGATTTTTTTAAGTTAATAATGTGAACAGGCTGAATATGAGGGACATGGTGGCTCAAGCTTGAGTATATATGGAACTGTGCTGGCAAGGGGATCTGTACAATGAAGACAATTTGTGGAGGGCTTCTCGTTGCAGGTGGAGGATATGACTTCCTCACAAAGGCAACCATTAAGAGTTTTGAACAGATTAAAAGCTGGATAGGTCTGTGTTTTAGGGAGGTGGAAATGGGGATGATGGACTGGAAGGGTAAAAAACCAGAGATCAGTTTTGAAGCTGCTGTACCCATTCCAGAGAAGTGTTGCATTGACAGAGCACACAAGTCCTGGAATAGGACCATGGTTAGAACGGCAAGTATTTATCAGTTGGAATGGTAAACATTTATCAGGGGAGCAACCAGGTTATTTAATCCGAGTCTCATTATGTCTTCTATAAAATACTCATAAAAAATAGAAATTAAAAACGTGTGTGTAAACTACCCAGTGGATAGTCATTACTCAGAACAAGGTATTTTAAAAGTTTCTCCCTTATTCTTTCTGAGTACAACCTGTAGTACCTGAACCACTTCTCTTTCGGCTCCTACCACGATGTTCTGCAATCTCTTTTTACCTGTCTCACCCTCTTCCTGTACTGTGTGCCTCATCGGGACTTCTGAAGGCTTACAGCCTAGGTCTTTGTATTCCGTGTCTCTGGCATGCACCTCTGCACCCAGTAGGCCTCAACCAAAACTTGTGAGCAAATAGGATGTTCACGGGGTGAAGGAGGTGGGCGCGAAAAGGTTTCGAGGTCGCTCACTCAGCCGGTTTTTGCCGCCAGCCCAACCCCGCTGGGTCGTACCTGAGAGATCGCCGGTGTCAGAGCGCAGCCGGTACCTTCCCAAGCATCTTGAGGGACAAGCAGAATCGCTCCTCCCGCAGGGCGCGGGTTAAGAAGTGAGGAACCCAAGGGGCTCCTGTCCAACTAAGAAGCGAAATCCCCCTCCTCCAGGCCTTCAGGGCTGGTTCTTGGGAAATCCTAACTCTTTCCCCTTCTAACCCCTTCCTCGGCCCTTCTTCCTGCCCCGGAGGATCAAGGGCGCTGTTTTCCAGAAGCAGCCGGGTCGGAAACGGTAGGGGAATGGGGCGGTACGCGTGGGTGGAGGATAGGCGGGGAGGGGGCAGTCCACGAACTTTTGTCACTCAGCCTGGGAGACCGCGGTGACATTCCTGTCTGCTCTGCCGGCAGGCCAGCCTCTCCGGCCCTGGACTAGGGGGCGCCGCCGAGAGAAGCCGTCGCAGGCTGCAGAGTCGCCGACCGCGCTGCTCGCAGGGAGACCCCGGGCTGCCCACCGCGGCCTAGCGCGCGCCGGATGGCAGGAGAAATGTCCGCGGCCACGGGCCGCTTCTCGTTGGAGCGGTTGGGCCTCCCGGGCCTGGCCCTCGCCGCGGCCCTGCTGCTCCTGGCCCTCTGCTTGCTCGACCGGCGCACCAGGTAAGCGCCTCGGCCGCCCGGCCACGCATGCGCCCTGGGCCCTGCGGGCCGCGCGCGACCCAGATGGCGAAGGGAGTCCCCCTCCATGATTTCCAGTGCAGACAGTCAGAACTTGCTGCGGGGCACTGGCTTCCTTTGGGACTTTGTAATAACAAAGGCTTCTTCTGTGTTTTTCCCACACATATGCATACATATTAAAGCTTTGGGACCGAATTCCATTTGCTGCTCGAGCATAAGTTGTAATAAGCCCTAGGTTGGCGGTATGCATTATGCATAACAGATACATTGTGTGTTTTGCCACTGTGAGTTGATGTTTTATGGCCTAGAAGTCATAGAACATTTCAGGAGGGGAATATTCTTACATTTCATAAGTTAAGAGAGAACTATTTCAAGAAAATGCCAGTGCATGGTGTGAACAATAATTCTGAGTGCCTCTTCCTCAGTTTACCTCCCTGTACCTCATCTGGAAAGCTGAAATAATAGTACATGCCTCGTGAGATTTTTGTGAGTACTAAATGAGTTAATGGAGAGTATTTTATGCAGTTGCTCTATCATTTTTATAAGGACAAAACAAAACACAATAATGACAAAACCTAGACATATGTCACTTCTTTACCTAATTTGAATTGTGGAAGTAGAAATAGAGAAGTTCAGATAAAATCATTCACTTTGAGTTTAATCTGTTTTTCCTTTCTTTCTGGGTCCTATTTTCATACTGCTCTGGTGTTCATCGCTTTTGAAAACCAAGCAGATGTATTTTGTTGGATGATAATTGATACATATATGTATCTATATTTGCATACATATATATCAATGTATAGATATCTATGTGTGTGTGATACAGGTTGTTTCTCAATAGTTTTTGGGGAAATGACACTTTTGCACTGCATACAAATATCTGTCATCATTTCTAGAATGCCTGGAGATGAGTACTGTAGGAGTATTTGCCTTGCTTCCCATGTCACTTTTCAGAGCTGTCCCTGGAATGTGCACTCCTCCAGGTTGCCTTTTCCAGTGGCTGTGCTTTTGCTTTAGAGCCCAAGATGAGGACTCAGGACACTTAAACTTCAGTGGTATGTGATTCTATGTAGGTTCCACCTTCTCTATTTGCAGGATCAGTCAAAGCCAGTTAAGTACCTCTAGGTATGCCTTTAAAGAGAAGTGGTAAAAGAAGGCTGTTGGTTCTGTTCCAACTTTACATGCAGGGTAGAAACAGACAAGCTGACTAGGGCAGTTTGGATCAGTGAAGGTAACTGGTGTGAGAATGTGGAACTTGAGGGACAGGAGGGCGAAAGGGTAAGGTAGGCTTTCTCTCCTAGCGTTCTGAGAATAGGCTGATCTTTCTCTATATCATGAAAAATTATTTTACTGAGATATTCATGCCATCAATTGCCAATTCCTTCATACGAGACTGTTTAATGCCGCATATCTATAGGACACTACTTTGATTATATTGCATTTCAGTGTGTAAAAGATAGCTTCATTTGTCCCAGTACAGAGTCATGTTCCTTATTTATAGTGTTTGGACAATTTACTAATGCTCTACGAAAATGATTTTTCTGATATCACCTCTAAGAACAGAAACATGGTTAAGAGTCCCTTATATATTCTTACAGATTTTTTTAAATCTTATGCTAATATGCATGAATATATGTTACTAAAAATAGTGGGAAAATATACCCTGTGTTGCACCTTGTATTTTCCACTTTGCAATACATTTTAGTTACCTTCCTATGTCAGTTTATAGAAGTCATTATTTGTAATGATTATATACATGTACACCATACATACACAAAAACACGCACACAAAACATGGATATCTTTGAGCTTTTGTGGAAATATTTATGTAGGATGGTGGAGTTGTTATCAAAATGTATGTGTGCTTTACATTTTAATAGATGTTGCCAAACTACTCTAAGCCTCAATTTATGTTACTACTAATCATCTGTGCAAGTGCCAATTTCTCCACATTCTGCCAATACTGGTAGTATAAATCATTTTAATTTTGCCAATCTGATACATAAAGAAAATGAAGCTTCATTTTTATCCCAAATTTTCATGTATTTACTTTTAAAGGAATTTGTATATTTTTAAAGACAGTAATTGTCTGTTTCTTCAATAATTTATTTTCTATTGGGTTCTTTTCTATACAATCAGCAAAGACTCTTATGTAATAGGAATTTTCATACTTTTCATACCAGCTGCAATTATTTTACTATTGTAATTTGCATTTGTTTAAGAGTTTTAGATATATGTCCTTGCTTAGAAAGCCCTTCTTGTTCCTAACATGATAAAATATTCAGCACAGTTTTCCATTATCACATTGAGAGATTTTATATGTATATAGATTACCTTTTATTCTCATTCCATTTTCATCTTTAGAACAATTATGGCTGAAAAGTGTGTAATATTGCATAGTATAGGAATGCCAGATGTTTCAAAGTAAAAATTTAAATATTACCTATAAAAATGGTTTTTTTTAAATCGGTAAAAATCAATTCAGAGGTCATTTGTTGCCTTCACACACTTATCAATTCCACCTCTTTTGGCTACAGTACTTTGATTTCCTTTTGTGAAATTGTCTTTTCCCTTGTTGGATATTATCTGGTGAGACTGTCAATCACAGATGCCACTGCAGTATTTATCAGGAGAGATGACAGTGGCTTGGCCTAGGGTTGTGACTGTGGGGTTGATGGAAGGTGGTTAGAATCAGGATATATTTTTGACAGCAGAGTCAACAGAATTTACTAATGGGCTAAACGTGATGTGTGAGGGAGGTGGGAATCAACAAGCTTAGAAGTTTTGTTTCCCTTTTTTTTTTTGTTTTTGGTTTTTTGTCTGATTATTTAGTGGACGGTACTGTCATTTCCTTAGATAGGGAAGGTTTGGGGGAATTGAGGAGATCAATAATTCTGTTTCGGGTATGTTAAATAGGCAGTGAGCACCCAGAGCTCAGGGGAGAGGTCCAGGCAGGATACATATTTGTGAAAGCCACAAATGTGAAGAGGGAATTAAAGCATGAACAAGTTGAGATCGCCTGATGAAAGGGTTTGATGGAGAAGAGGAGGGCCTGGGCCACTCTCCTTATGGAAACTGAGCCTGGCAGAGAAAGAGGAAAGTTTTTTTACATTCCTTTCTAGTCAGTTCCTACCAGAGTTCTGAGTCAGTTTTGCCCATTCTTGAACTTCATATAAATGGGATTTTACAGTATCCATTTTTGTGTGTAACTTCGTCTCAACATAATGATTTTAACATTCATTCCTGTTGTTATATCTATCATTAGTTCATTCATTCTATTTAATTGTAGTTTGTAATATATATAACACAGGAGAAGATTGAGGGGCATAGAATACAGAGTTTTCTATCCACAACCACTTCGGAAAATTGACACTTTTCTAAGTAATTGTTGATTTTTTTGTTTTTTTAAATACTTCCATCAGTAATACATGAGAGTTTACATTGCTCCACATCCTTCCCAGTATTTATTAATGCCAGTCTATTGGTTGGAAGCACTATCTTTCTGGATTTTGGATTTTGTTTTTTTTCCTCTGAAGTGTTGATTTTTGTTTTAGCATGCAGATACATTTCTGGCTGATTATTCTGAACTCATGGAAGCTTAGTTTTACTCTTTGTCAAGGTGAGTCTATGAAAAGCTTGAGATATTTACAGATTCTCTCTTTTGTGATGCTATGATTTGAACATTTGCTTCCCCTCTAAAATTTGTATGTTGAAATCCTAACCCCCAAGGTGACGGTGTTAAGCAGTGGCGTCTTTGGGTTATAATTAGATCATTAGGGCATTGCCTTCATAAATGAGATTAGTCTCCTTATAAAAGAGATCCCAAAGGGCTCCCTTGCCCCTTTGTCCATGTGAGGACACAGCAAGAAGATGGACGTTTATGAATCAGATACTGAATGTACTTGTGCCTTGATCTTGAACTTCCCAGGCTCCAGAATGGTGAGAGATAAATCTCTGCTGTTTATAAGTCCATCAGTTTATGGTATTTTGCAATAGCAGTCTGAACTGACTAGGGCAGATGAAATTCAAACCCTAAATTCTGTCACCCCAGTGGTGGGCAGTGGCTGAAGCTTCTGTGCAGGATTCCAGCAGATCCCTTCCACTGGGCTTTTTGGGGGTCTTCCCTGAAGATGCACACGTCCAGGGTTGGCCAATAATTCGAGAGGTGTATATGTACAGATTTTTGAGGTGCCTTCTTCTTTTCTAGATTTCTTTCCTTAATTGCCAGCCACTTCAGTAGCCCCAAACTCTGACACCCCATGCTGATAATACTTGTAGCTTTTTACTTGAGTTCCAGCTTGCTGACAGGGAGTGCCCTCAGGGGCAATCCTGTCCACGCTGGACCTCACTCAATATGGGTCTGTTCTTTAAGCATTGTCTCTCCTCCGATATCTGCCTTCTTTTGCCTGTTCTTCAGCAAGTATAAATTGATTTCTTTTTTTTGTTTGTTTCATATTTTGTTTTCTGTGGAAATATTGGGTTGGTTCAAGCAACTTTGAGATTTCTGGAATCCAAATTCTATGTAAGAAAGACATTTACCAGTGATTATTTCTAGGTGACATATTTCTGTGGGATGGTTTTTCTTGTCTTTGTTATGCTTATATGTATCTTTAAGTTGATATCAATAAATATGTATTTATTTTACAAAGCAAAGAATAATAAATTTAAAATTTTATTTTAATATGTTATTTAAAATAAAACTTTGAGAAATATGTTTAAAGTGTTTTAAATTATCATTTCCATTGGAAGGACCAGCCTTTGAGTAGTCTTTCCTATAGAAGACTTCTTACTTAGAACTGGTTGTGTTATGAAACGCAGATCATCTACAGCAAGTTATTAATAACATGTTTTGTCCAATAAAGAGATATATTTTAAATCACTGTGTATCAATAATAGACTTAGGTATAGATACCCACTTCCCAAATTATTGTTGAAGATAACATATAAAAATAGTCTGCATTGCAAAAGACAAACATGAAAACGAAGATGTCTCCATTCTTTCCTTGCTCAATCCCTACAAAAATGAAAAAAAAAATTAGTTTTCTGAAACAATTAAAATAAATATAAGATGTTTGAATTCTTTTAAATAAATGAAAATGGATTAAATAATACCTTTTAAAATGAGGTGCTTAAACCAGAATTAAAAAATTTATAACGAAGAGGGGAAAGTATTTACAGAAAATATGATGGGGAGGGGGTGATAACAGATTTTGTTTTTAACTTGCAATTCTGGATGTGAGACCCAAAATAGACCTTAGTGAGCTAAATTCAGGGTGCTGTCAAGGCTGTATTCCTTCTGGACAGTCTAGGGGAGAATACATTTCCTTGCCTCTCTCAGTTTCTAGAGAATTCAAATCTCTTGCTCCTACTCTGACACTCCTGCCTCTCGTGAGGACAGTTGTGATTACACCAGTGTGCACATAGGTAGTTTAGGATAATCTCCTCATGTCATGATCCTTAACTTAATCACATGTTCTGCCTTACAAAGTCTTCCCGCTGAGCCCCCAAAATTCATGTCCATCCTACATTTAAAAAAAAAATACATTCACTCCATCCCAAATAGCCACAAAAGTCTTAACCCATTTACAGTATCAACTCAAAGTCCAAAATCGCATCTGTTTAAGAGTTCCAGATCTCATCATTTAAATCATCACAATCAGGTATTTGTGAGGATCTGTGTATGATCCATCGTGGGGGCAAAATTCCAAAGAACTCTGTGGGCCTCCCATGTGTGTCACAGACATTCACTCATGAGATATTTGTTTTCCCAGATCTTTTCTGGATAATCCCATCTTTATTCCTGGCTTCTGCTGACATGGTTGAGGGCAGCTATTAGTCATTGAAAAGATTATTCCCTAATCTTTTCAACGATTGATTAAATACTCCGTACACATGAATGAGTGTGTGATGGGTTGAACTGGCTTTCTGATTCTTCCCACCGCTAGCAAAAGTTGTCCAACCATTTCCTTAGCTTTCTCTGCAGAGCACTGTTTCCCGGCAGTGAATCTCCTAATTTAGTGCACTTGCAATCTGGATAGGTGGACAATTTCCCAAATCATCAATTCCTGGTTCCTTTTTGCCTAACAGTTCTTCTTTTAATCTATCTCTTTCCTTTCACATTTTATTATAAATAGTGAGAAAAAAATAAGCTAAACTTTCAACACTTTGCTTGGAAATCTCCTCAGCTAAATATCTAAGTTCATCATTTACAAGTTTTGTTTTCCACATAACTCAAGGACACAGTAGAGCTAGGATTTCTGCAACTTTATATAAGGATCCCTTTTACTCCATTTTCCAATAATACATTCCTCAGTTCTTCATTCATGTGAGTCTTCACCAGCAGTACCTTTAACATTCGTATTTCTACTGTTTATTTTTGATGATTTAAGTATTTTTTAAGGTATGTTCTTTACCATACCCCTTACTTAATTCTTTCTGACCTCTCACTAAAGGGGTTGTTGATGTCTATATTTCTACTAACCATTTGTTCCAGTAAATATAGTTTTCTACCATTCTTCTCAGAATTCTTTTAGCATTTGCCCATTACCCAACTCCAAAGCCAATTCTACATTTTTAGGTATTTGTTATAGCAGCACACTACTTCCAGATACCACAAATCTCTATTAGTTTTCTAATGTTACTATAACAAATTACCACTAATCTAGTGACTTAAAACAACAGAAATTCATTCTCTTACAGTTCTGGAGGTTAGAAGTCCTCCTGGGCTAATGTCAAAGTGTGAGCAAGGGCTGTGTCCCTTTTGGGAGCTCTCACAAAGAATTCATTTCTTTGACTTTTCCAGCATCTGGAGGCCACCAACACCTAGGTCATGGGCCCTTCCCCCATCTTCAAAACCAGCAGCATGGCATCTCTAAATCTCTCACCTACGCTGACATTTCCACTCCGCTATTATAAGGACTCTTGTGATTATCTCGGGTCTGTGCTCACAATCCAGGACAATGTTCTCATCTCAAGATCCTTAATTTAAATCACATCTGCAAAGTCCCTTTTGACATGTATAGCACCAAATTCACAGGCTTCAAGAATTAGGACATGGACAGTTGAGGGGCATTATTCTTCCTACCATACCTTTTGATGTCAATAATGACCTTATTAAAGCTTTTACTTGATAGGCACCTGTAATAGTTTTTTAGGGCTGCTCTAACAAAGTACCACACACGACCTGGGTGGCCTAAACAATAGAAATTTATTGTCTTGTATGCCAGAGGCTAGAAGTCTAAGATCAAAGTGTTTCTGGGTTGCTTTCTTCTGTGGGTTGAGAGGGAGATTCTGTTCCATGCCTCTTGCCCAGTTTTTGGTGATTTTCTGGACTCTATGTTGTATCATGGCTTATGGAAGCTTAACCCTGAACTCTGCTTTTATCTTCACACAGAATTCTCCCTGTGTTTGTGTCTGTGTCTACATTTCCGCTCTTTGTATGGATACTAGTTATATTGTTTTAGGGGCCCACCCTACTGCAGTATGCCCACATCTTAACTAATTATATCTGTAATGATGCTATTTCCAATTACAATCACATTCTGAGGTACTAGAGGTTAAGGACTTCAACATGTGAGTTTTGAGGGGTCATGATTCAACCCATAACAGCATCATTTTAAAAAATAGATTCTTCTTATGTGAGTCTAAGATTTTTATCTCTACTAATCAGATATTGTAAACACTCTTGGGCACATTGGAGGAATAGAAGTGATGGTTAAACGTTTTAATTCATGATTTAGGCAGGCAGTGTGGCCTTATGGAAAGTTGAAAATAGATAACTTATGGCGTAAAGAATAAAAAGCATATCGTATTTCAAAGCACCCCTCTTTCATACAGCTAAGCATGCCCTTCCTTTAGCTTTAGGCTTTGATTCCTACTAAAATACATTGGTCTTGGGGCAAGGAGCTTTCAACTTTTCTCACTGGATACTCACACCGCAGAGTAAATGAGTTTCAGATTTTTTCCTTTTAATATTTTAAATGTAATCTCCTAGGGTCCTTTAGCTGCCTTATTCCTGTGGATTTTCAAGCTTGCCTTTAGGTGGAAGTGAACTTTCCTTATCATTTTGCTCAAGTGATAATGATAAGGAAAAGAACACTGATCCCGAATGTGGGGTATGGTGTTGGCCCAAAAGATCGAACATTGGAAATTAGAAATGATAGGATTTGGGGTCTTCCAGGCTTGATGTTATTCAGAGAAGATTTGATTATTGCTTGTTTGCGTAAATAGGACCTCACACTTTTCAAAATGTGGTCACATTTCTCATGTGCTTTGATTCTCACATCTATCTAGTAGCTGGCATTTCCATTTTGTAGTTGACAAAGGTGACTCAGCTAGGTTCTGTAGACTACTCAGTGGTCACTACAGTTCATGTATCCTTTGAATCATCTGTTGAAGGAAGGATTCTCTCTAAGATAATCTGGGAAATGTCAAGTGCTGAGGCTTCCTCTTCTGGGTTCAGTCTTTGAGATCTTTTTCTTGTTGGAACTTTTCTTATGCAGAGCAAGTTGTGTCCCCAAATGGAGATGTGGATTTATGTAAACATCTGGAATGGCGATTCACCACCTTCACAGGCAGTGGGTCATCTTGGCACGGTGGGTTACATTGAAGAAGGATTTCTCAACCTGGAAATTTGGTGCTGGATGATTCTTTGTAGTGGGTGCTGTCCTTTGCAGTAAAATATTTAGCAGCATTCCTTGCTTCTATCTATTGGATGCTTGTTGCATACTCTCCCCTTCCATGAAAATAATAAATGTCCTCAGATATTGTCAAATATCCTTTGGGTGAGGGTGGAGAACCACTGCATTGAAGAAGTGGAGGACATGCCCACAGTCATCTTCTGAGTGCAAAGGCTTGCTTGTAGTTAGAGGGAAATTCCCACCTTGGAATAGGTATGAATTATAAGTCAGATAGTAAAACACTGGGATTCTTATTGCCTTATCAAGGTCCTGGATATGGATGAGTGGCTTTTTACTTATACAGTGGAATATTCTCAAAATTTCTCATGATTGACATAAAAGTAGTCATGAGCACAGAAAATTTTGAGATGTATGGTTATGAATCATATACATTTTTGTATTAAAATAGACTTTTTTTCTTAGAGCAGTTTAGGCTTTAAAAAAAAAAAAACTGAGTGTATGGCTAGGCACGGTGGCTCATGCCTATAATCCCAGCACTTTGGGAGACCGAGGTGGGTGGATCACTTGAGGTCAGCACTTTGAGAGAAGCCTGGCCAACATGGTGAAACCCTGTCTCTACTAAAAATAAAAATAAAAAACATTAGCTGGGCATGGTGGTGCGTGCCTGTAATCCTAGCTACTTGGGAGGCTGAGGCAGGAGAATCACTTGAACCCAGGAGGCAGAGGTTGCAGTGAGCTGAGATCATACCACTGCACTCCAGGCTGGGCGACAGAGCAAGACTCCATCTCAAAATAAAAAAAAGGAGTGTAAAGTACAAAAAGCTGCCCCATACGGTAAGTCCTCACTTAACATCATCTGGATTCTTGGATGGAAACTGCAACTTTAAGCAAGACCCTGTATTTTCTACAGTAGGCTAATTGATATAAACAAGAGTTAAGTTCCTACAACATATTTCTGGTCACAAAACCTCACAAAACTTCTAAATAAGGACCAAAAACACTTGTAATTTTAAACATTGAATTAAATGTGATATATACATGCATTTAAGAAAGATGAGCAAAAGCAAGTAAGATTATTATTTACCCAATTATTCCAGTTCAGGGTCTCAGGTGGCCAGACCCTGTCCTGGCAGCTGTGGGTACATGGCAGGAGCCAGCCCTTGACAGGACAGTATCCATCACAGGGGCCACTCACAGAAACCCACAGTTCCCCAGATGGAGATCATTTAGGCACAGCCACGAACCTCACGTGCACAACTCTGGGATGTGGGAAAAAAAACAGAGTACTTGGAGAACACCCATGCAGACCTGGGGTAAATTAACAAACTCCACACAGACATTGCCCCCTGGTTGAATTGATACTTTTTTCTCATCAAGTTATCACAAATGCCATTGAATGAAAAACAACTGTATTTGGGGACCTGCTGTACTCCCTTTACCCCTCCCTTTCACTGCCCACTCCTTCAATTCCCTTACTATTAACACCTTGTGTTAGTGTGGTCCATCTATTACAATTGAGAAGTCAATACTGATACATCATTGTTAACTCAAGTTCATACTACATTAGGGTTCTTTCTGTGTTTTACATTCTGTGGGTTTTGACAAATGTCTAATGATGGTTTGGTTGTGCCCCAACCCAAATCTCATCTTGAACTGTGGTTCCCATAATCCTCATGTGTCATGAGAAGAACCCAGTGGGAAGTGATTGGATCATGGGGCTGGTTTCCCTCATGCTATTCTCTCAATAGTGAGTACTCATGAGATCTGATGGTTTTATAAGCATCTGACATTTCCCCTGCTGGCACTTCTCTCTCCTACTGCCACGTAAAGAAGGACATATTTGCTTCCCCTTCAGCCATGTGTGTAAGCTTCCAGAAGCCTTCAAGGCATGCAGAACTGTGCGTCAATTAAACCAATTTTTCAAATAAATTAGCCAGTCTCGGGTATGTCTTAATAGCAGTGTGAAAATGGACTAATACAGTAGATTGGTTCCAAGGGAGTGGGACACTGCTATACAGATTCCCAAAAATATGGAGGCAACTTTGGAAATGGGTAACAGATAGAGGGTGGAACAGTTTGGAAGACTCAGAAAAAATACAGAAAAATGTGGGAAAGTTTGGAACTTCCTAGAGACTTGGAGGGCTTTGAAGACAGGAAGATGTGGGAAAGTTTGGAACTTTCTAGAGACTTGCTGAACGGCTTTGACCAAAATGCTGACAGTGATATGGACAATAAAGTGGTCTCAGATGGAGATGAGGAACTCATTGGGAACTGGAGTAAAGGTCATGCTTGCTATGCAGAGAGTCTGGTGGCATTTTGCCCCTGCCCTAGAGATCTGTGGAACTTTTAGCTTGGAAGAGATGATCTAGGGTATCTGGTGGAAGAAATTTCTAAGGGGCAATGTGTTCAAGAGGAAGCAGAGCATAAAAGTTTGGAAAGTGTGCAGCCTGACAATGTGATGGAAAAGGAAAAACCATTTTAGAGAAATTCAAACCTGCCACAGAAATTTGCATAAGTAAGGAGGAGCTGAATGTTAATCATAAACACAATGGGGAAAATGTCTCCAGGGCATCAGAGACCTTCATGGCAGCCCCTCCCATGACAGGCCCAGAGGCCTAGGAGGGAAAAATGGTTTTATGGGTCAGGCCTAACTCCTGCCTCACTGCTCTGTGCAGCCTAGGACATGGTGCTCTGTATTCCAAATGCCTCAGCTCCAGCTGTAGCTAAAAGGGGCCAAAGCACAGCTAGGGCCATTGCTTCAGAGGGTGCAAGCCTCAAGTCTTGGCAGCTTCCATGTGGTGTTGAGCCTGTGGGTGCACAGAAGTCAAGAACTGAGGTTTGTGAATCTCTGCCTAGATTTCAGAGGATGTATGTAAACACCTGGATCTCCAGGCAGAAGTGTGTTGTAGGGGTGGAGCCCTCATGGAGAACCTTTGCTAGGGCAGTGCAGAAGGGAAATGTGGGGTTGGATTCCCCACACAGAGTCACTCCTGGGGCATTGCCTATTGGAATTGCAAGAAGGAGGCCACCATCTTCCAGACCCCATTATGGTAGATCCACTGACAGCTTGCACTGAGCACCTGGAAAAGCCAGACACTCAATGCCAGCCCATGAAAGCAGCTGGGAGAGGGGCTGTACCCTTCAAAGCCACAGGAGTGGAGCTGCCCAAGGCCATGGAAGGCCATCTTGGGTCAGAATGACCTGGATGTGAGACATGGAGTCAATGGAGATTATTTTGGAACTTTAAGGTTTAATGACTGCCCTATTGGTTTTTGGATTTGCATGGGGCCCATAGCCCCTTTATTTTGGCCAGTTTCTCCCATTTGGAATGGGTGTGTTTACCCAATTCCAGTAGCCTCATTGTATCTAGGAAGTAACTAACTTGCTTTTGATTTTACAGGCTTATAGGTGGAAGGAACTTACCTTGTCTCAGATGAGACTTTGGACTTGGACTTTTGGGTTAATACTGGAATGAGTTAAGACTTTTGGGTACTGTTGAAAAGGCATTATTGTGTTTTGAAATGTGAGAAAATTGAGATTTGGGAGGGGCCTGCGGAAGAATGATATGGTTTGGCTGTTCTCTCACCCAGATCTCATCTTGAATTGTGGTTCCCATAATCCCCACATGTGGTGGGAGAGGCCTGGTGGGAAGTGATTGAATCATGGGGGTTATTTTCCCCATGATGTTCTCATGATAATGAGTGAGTTCTCATGAGATATGATGGTTTTATAAGTGTCTGACATTTCCCCTGCTGGCACTTCTCTGTCCTGTTGTCATGTGAAGAAGGATGTGTTTGCTTCCCCTTCCATCATGATAGTCAGTTTCCTGAGGCCTCCCCAGCTATGTGGAACTGTGAGTCAATTAAACCTCTTTTCTTTATAAATTACTCAGTCTCGGGTATGTCTTCACAGCACCATGAAAATGGACTAATATAGTTATAGTGTCATACAGAATAGTTCCATGGCCCTAAAAATCCTGGCCTCTGCTATTCATCCCTCTTTCTTACCTACCTAACCTTTGGCAACCACTGATTTTTTTTACTGTCTTCCTAGTTTTACCTTCTCTAAAATGTCATATGGCTGGAGTCATGTTGTATGCTGCCTTTTCACATTGGCTTCTTTCACTCAGCAATATGCCTTTAAGGTTTTTCCATGTCTTTTCAAGGCTTGATAGCTCTTCTTTTTATCACTCAATTATTCTAAATTACATAGATGTACCACAGTTTGTTCACTGACATACATGAAAGACATTTTGATGGCTTCCAAGTTTTGGCAGTTATGAGTAAAGGTGTTAAAAATATTTATATGCAGGAAGTTATGTGTACTTCAGTTTTGAACTCGTTTGGGTAAGTATGCAGGGACAACATTGCTGGATCACATGGTAAACGTATGTTTAGTTTTGTAAAAGTACTATCAAACTGTCTTCCAAAATGACTGTACGGTTTTGCAGTCCTACCAGCAATGAATGAGACTTGCTTTTTTTCCCACATGCTTGAAAACATTTGGTGGTATCAGTGTTTTGGATTTTAGCCATACTAATAGGTGTGAAGTGATACTTATTGTTTTAATTTTCAGTTCCTTGATAACATAGAATGTTGTGCATCTTTTCATATGCTAATTTGCCATTTATATATCTTCTTTGGTTAGGTTTCTGTTAAGATGTTTTTCCCATTTAAAAAAATTAGGTTGTTTTCTTATTGTTGAATTGTAAGAGTTCTTTGTATACTTTGAATGTTTTGAAAATATTGTCTCTTAGCTTTGGCCTTGTATCTTTAGTCTCTTAACAGTGTCCTTGCAGAATATAAGTTTTAATTTTAATCAAGTTCAATTTCTCATTTTAAAATATAACCTGCTTTTGGTGTTATATATAAGGATTCATATTTTTTTTAACTTTTTTCGTCAAGTGTTTCCCTGCTTTCTGTTGATCTTCTTGTTAGCAACTGAGGTTTTATACTATTCAAAATAAGTGTGATTCAGTTCAGAGTTATACTTGCACATTATTCTGATGAAAGGCAGCTTCCTATAGTGGCAGGAGCATCAAACATTCCTGGATTTGAATCTAGGCTCCATCTCTTACTCATTTTGTTATTCTGAATAAAGTATTTAATTTTTTTGAACCACGATGCATTAAGTATCTGCCAATACCAGATACATACTAGGTGCTTGATATATGGCAGTTCTACCAAGACTCTTCTTGAAGAATCAAGACATCCAGAGAATTCTACTGTTGAGTTGTTACCTAATGGCCATTGAGGCTCTAGTCAACAGTTCACTATAAATATTAAATGGCAAAAAGGATACTGAAAAATGTATCAGTGGTTCTCAACTTGTGGAAATGCTATCATGGTGGAAATATAGTGACAGACTATTAGTCTGTAAGCACAGAATTTATAAAGGACTTACTAAGTATTCGTTCTTTTTCAATTTTAGTGTTTACTTGCTTTTGTTCTAAGTCCTGCTGTCTCTACTTAGCTGCATTATCAGTTACCTATTCAGCATGCTAAAAGGAATCTGGGATCACAGTAAATAATATCTGCCAGCAAGTACGTTTGAGGCACTACTCTGCCTATTCTATTTGTGAGGGATATTTTATTGTGGTGCTTCTCAAACTAGCTGTGATGAAGGACTGGTTTTCTTGGTATTTGTTTTAATTTGCATCTGTCAAGGACTGATACCTTGGTAAATTAAGAAAAATGATTCATAAAATAAAATTTTAAAATGATACAAACCTAAAGCATTTTCTTAATTATTAGATTGAACAGACTTAAAATTGTTCTGTAAAATTAACTGTACCATTTTGCAGTCCTACCCGTAATGAATGAGACATGCTAAAATTGGTCTAAAACTTTCTAAATGTTTACTCTCAGGCTTTGCATTTATCTCTTTGTGACTTATACCAGTCATCTCTGCACTTTGAGTAACACTGACCTTTTTAACTATTGTCAAGTCCCTATTTCTCTGAGCAAAGCTTTGTCTGTAAGCAGGAATGATCTTGTCATTTGTAATTGAGGAAATGAGGTAAAGTCAGAATACCAGATTATCATGGGTTATCTCTATTTGAAAGCTTAGAGGACAGTCAGCTTGCACATTGGGTTTCCTTGGCACTAACCAGAGACTCTTTCCTCTTAGTTGCTATTTGGAGCAAAAAAAAAAAAAAAAAAAAAAAAGATAGTATGGAATTTTTTCTATCTTTCAGCCCTCTCACCCGACATACATATATATCATTATACTCCCCTCTCCAATGCTGTAATTAGTAAGAAATAAGATTAAAATACTGTTAAGATAAGTTTTAGTCAAAGTAAGAATTTAATGATTTTTTTGAGTTCCGAGATGTTAAGGTTATATAGATAATGAGTTGTTTTTGAAATGTTGATTTGTTGACATCACTGTGTCACATAAGTCAATTATTTCTGTTTCTAATTACTTAATTACTCTCAAGCAAGATCGTTCGTGCTCTAGATCCCTCACATTGTTACCACTGCCCAGGGAATGAGTAGAACCAGGCTGCCATCATTAGTGGATGTTTTTCTTGTTTCTTCCCCTTTTCTTATAATACAATATAGGAAAAGGATGTGGACAGCTGAGAGTAAAGTCATTTTCAATTCAAGAGTATGCTGAACTTAACAGGTGGATTTTTGTGTTTTTCAGAGGAAGTGACAGGGAAATCTCCAGGCACCTCTGTGGCTCTTGGTTAATAGCAAATCACTTAGTACATCATGTTATGCTTTCCATTATAAAGCCCAGAAGTTGGATTGTTTCTTGTTACCATTTGAGACAGATTTTTGGCTTGCTTCTCTGTTATATGTTGTCTTTAAAAAATGGTCCTAAGATAGAGAACATTCTCATTTGTAATAAAAGCATGATAACCCTAAAATCAACCATCTTGTTGTTTATTTTGTACTTCATTCAAAATAACCATTTAATGATTCATGGGACCTTCAGGAGTGCTAATTGGATCAACATTGAAGATTGCTCAATTCTGTAATCACATTTTACTGGTAAATCCTGGTTATTCCTTTAAATACTTCATCTGTTTTGTCATAACAGAAAATCAATCCAAAAGTTATGTTGGATTAGCATAAATCTCTTATCTCTATCAGAAGAATATCTTAGAGTGCTTGCCTAATAATGTGGGGCACTCTCTTGGTCTGTTTGGGTACTCTAATAAAAATATAGACTGGGAGGATTAGAAAGATCAAAGTTAGTTTTCATAGTTCTGGAGGCTGGGAAGTCCTAGATGAAGGTTCCAGCAGTTGCTGTGTCTGGCCAAGGCTCATTCCTCATAGATAGTGCCTGTTCACTGTGTCTTCATGTGGAGGAAGGGGCAAAGGACCTGTTGGGCTTCTTTTATAAGGGCACTAATCCAATTTGTGAGGGCTCCACCTTCATGACTTAAACACCTCCCAAGGCCCCACCTTCTGATACCATCACCTTGTAGATTAGGTTTCAGCATATGAATCTTGGGGTGATGTAGAAAGGCAGATCATAGCTGGCAATTTGTGTATGTGAAGTCTTCTGCAGCTCAGTCTTTCCCTACACTGGGACCTTCTTGCAGAAAGTGGTGTTGTGGTAGGCAAAGAGCATGACTATAAAGCTAAAATGAGCATGGATCTAAAATTCAGCTCTACCCCAATACAAATGGTGACTTTTGAGAGGATGGAGGATGGTAAGGGAAGATGGAAGTGAACATCATCGAGGTCCTCCTACGTCTAGCCTCTGTGCCTAGATATTTTGCATCTATTGTCTCGTTTTATCCTCACTCATATTCAAGAGGTTAACTGTTATTAAGCAATTTTCAAAAGAAAAGACTAAAATAATAAAATATTAAGGTGCTGTGCTACTTGGGAATAGACCTGGGTTTTTGGTTGTAGATCCATTAGACCGTGGTAGACAGAATAAAGCCTTTTCAGCCCCAGAGATAGCCGTATTCTAATCTTCAGAACCTATGAATATGTTAGGCTACATGACAAAGGGGAATTAAGGTTGCAGAAGGAATGAAGGTTGCTAATCAGCTGACCTTAAAATAGGGGATTATCTTGCAGTTTTTGAGAGGGCCCAGTGGAATCAGGATTATTAAAATTGGAAACAGGAGGCAGAAAAAGGAGGTCAGAGTTATATGATTTGAGAAATACTTGACTTTTGCTGACTTTGAAGATGGATGGTGGATGAATTAGTCCCTGAGCCAAAGAATACGGGCAGCCTTTGGAAGTTGGAAAAGGCAAAGAAACAAGAGTTTTCCCTGGAGCCTCCGGAAAGGAATCCAGCCATACCTGCCCTGCCAATACTGTGATTTTAGCCCAATGAGGCCCATGGCCTCTGGCCCACAGAACTGTAAAAAAATAAAAATAAAAATAAATAAATAAATAAACTTTTGCAATTTAAACCCCTAAATTTGTGGTAATTTGTTACAGCATTCTTAGAAAACTATTGTAATGGCCATATTCCCCATGTTCTTTGCATCAAACTACACTGCCTCTTGCAAGGAGGTTCAAAGGGTGAAAAAGATTGGGAGATTGGACCTTGGTGGACTTTTCTAGTTGCCTATGAGGAGCAGGATGGAAAGTGAACATTCTGTAATAAATACTCAGTGCCTTTGCTGCTGTGCAAATACATCATCATTTGAGAATTTTTTGTCTCAGATTTTACAGATTATCATGGGGTCACAGATTAGTATTGATTTCTGTGTTCCTTATCCATAGATTCACAAGTAAGTTTTGAATGTTATAAATCTAGCAACTCAATGAATTTTAAAAATAGGTTTGAAAATAAGTCAGACGTTGAAGGTATTGAGACTCAGATATGATTTGGTTAGGAGATTTTTTCTTGCCCAGACCTGGTGCATACCTACTTATGGTTGCCTGCAGCCTGGAGGAGAAAGCTGAGCTTGACTCTGAGAATTTGAAGGGATCTAAGGGAATGGGAGTTGTACTTCACCGATTTCCCAAAAATAATGGAGAGAGCGGTCATCTGCAGAGGAAAAATTAACAGCTTCTTGTAGGAGAAGGTTTTTGTGCTTTATACAAAGTAAAATCCCATTGAAACTACTCCAGGTTACTGTTCTGTGAAAGGCAAAGGACGAAATTATAGAAAGCTACTTTGCTGAATCAGAGAAGGTGACATCTATTATATCATGCATTTTATAGCTGAATTGCTCATTTTATGGTTTTGGCCTTTTTTTCAATGTAGAAGTATTTGGGATGGGATCCTTTTTTTCTACAGGTAAGTGGAAAGGATTAATTAAGTCTGTAATTGCTTAATATAAAAATTAATAGAAATTCTAACAAAAGTACACCCATAACAGGATTTAAATTCATTGTCATTTCTCCTCATAACTTCATCCTAAATAGTTGACATTAATAAAGAAGAAACTTTAGAAGCTTTACTTTAGTTTTAGCACCTAGCATAATATCTGGCACTGAGTAGATTCTCAGTGAATATTTGTTAGAAGAATGAAGGGTGAATGAATGAATAAATAGTTTGGTACAGTAATTGTTATCTTTTCCATTATGAATATTTTAGAGTTCTAGATATTGATATCAAAAATACAAACTGCATACAAATTGAAACCTAATGTTACAAAACCACATTTTCTGCTATTCCATTAAAAACTGAAGATTTCATTAGCAAGTGCTTACCTAATTGTGAATATTTTATAAATGGAGAACACATTAGTGTAACGACTTGTTTCACATAAACCTAACTGCACACAGTAACTGGAGTGCAGATGACCTCTAACATTCCTGCTTCTGAAAATTCAGTTTAAAATTATGTGTAACAATACATATTTAGGTTTAGGTACTAGACTTTCAGGTTTAGGTTCTGGATTTGTATAACTGTGCTTAAGATTCTGTTTCCTGGCATAGGTAGATAGTGTTATTTAACAAATGGGAACTCCTTCGTGAAAGTGCTGAGCCTGTTTTTGGTAATCACATAGAATTACACACATTTGCTTCTTAGTACACTTGAAACAAATAGTGGTAGGATGAGAGCTCGTAAACCATTTAAAAGACTAGTTTTCTGTTTGAAAAACCAAAGTTGTCCAGGTGAAAGCAGTGCTTTTTATTAGCTGTATCTTAGAACTATGAATACTCAAATCATCTTATCTCAGGAAGGCAAGAGGCTTACTGTCAGGTCACTGGCATGGAAAACTTAGTGTTGTAGTGTTGTATTTCAGTAATGCTGTCCTTTAGGGCTAGAATGTAAAGGAATTCTCTGGATGATAAGCAGATACCGCTTTAGCATTGGCTACTCCAATATTGTTGGTTCCTTTTTATATTTTTTATAGTAAGTGTATAGTATTATAGAATTGATTTTGACTTATAATAAGGATGGCCAACACTTTTGAGAGTTGTCTATGAGCTGATTATACATAGAGGAAAGTGTCTTATATTCACTATTGTATTGAATTTTATTGAATCCTCTTACGGTAACTTTCCTCATTTTATAGAGGTTGAAAGTAAGTTTTATTTAAATAATGTTTCTAATGTGATGCAGTTCAAACTCACAATGTTTGACTTCAAACTTCTTAACAGTTTTTTCCTTTTTTCTTATTCTTCTTAAATCTCTCTTACAACAATATTCTGACATTTGCACTCCCCTTTACTAAAATGAAAATATTAAGAGCTAGTACATTTTAAGCATTGCTAGAAGAAATGTAAGTATGATATGAATACACACAATTACACGCATTTGGACTTTTTAAAAAGAATATATTAAGCCTAAGAACAAAGCAGGCAAAAATGATCTGCTGTCTCCCTGTTGCACTAGATTGTGTGAAAGCCACACTTGACGGTCCACATTGGCAAATGCCTTTTTTTCTCTATCTCATTTACTGGCTATTGCATCCACTTGCTTACTGGCTTAGTAGAGGTTTGGGGTCTACTGTGTGCCTAGACTGCCCTATGATCAGATGTAATCGAAGGCAGTAAAGAAGATGCAGGAAGCTGCTTTGTGACACAAGGGTAGTAGCCAGGCAAAAGTCACATCTCAGTCTTTCTGAAAACTTGTAAAATTTGCTTCAAGATTGTTTTCAAAAGTAAAACCAGATTGAAGGAACCTGGAATCAAAGGGGAAGGATATTTTCACCCACTGGGAATTAATTATAGACAGTTTAGTGTGTTTCTCATCTTAACAATCCTTCCTAAATGGATTATGCAAGCTGTTGCATGTGTCATCGCTGCAGTTACTATTGCACTTAGAGAAGCAGCATTAAATATTGAATGAAAAAGTGTTACAGACAGTTCAAATATTACTTTATGTAGCAAAACAGTGGTTCCTGATATGTCTCTTGTTGCTTTCAGGTCTATAGCGAACTTTTAATCTTGTTTTGGATTTTGAATGACCTTTTTCACATGGGCAAAGAACCTTAGCACTGAATACAGAGTGCAAAACTTTGTCCTTATATTTCTTTGTAGTCATGAATCCAAATTCTTTCATTTACATGCATGTAGATGTGCGTGTATATGTATGTATATGTATATATACATATACATATATACACACATGTATAAATATATGTGTATACATATATATAAATATATATATATTTCAAACTAGTTCTACCCTTTTTGCTTCTCAGTGTGTCGTACCATATGGTGTAGAGTGTCGTGCCAAAAGATAAAAATATTCCTAGAACATATGAAATCACCAGTCAACTGAAGAAGGGTAAAGACTTTTGACCAAAGCATTTATGACTCTGATGTATTTACAGGCAATAGTACATGGCATAATATGCACAATTTTAAAAAGAAGACATATTTTAAAGTTAAACTGACTCTTACTTTTAAGGGAGTCCAAAATAAAGTCTTTGTAATTTTTTAAAAAATTGATTCAAATAAGTATTTTTTTCCTATATTGAAATTCTCAATATCCATTTATGGAATTTGCCCTGCTTATTTTAGTCTCTAGAGTTACCATATAATTTGGCTCTTTAAGTTTTCAGAAGCAGAGACTTGGAGATGAAACCCACGGCAGGTGGATGGAGTCTTTGGGTTATAGGTAACATGGCCATTACATAGTTTTTCTAACTTATTCCATGGGTAAGATATTCTAACTAGTAAAGAAAAGTACAGAAGATAAGATTTCACAACATTCCTAGGGTCTATGTAATAACGTTGTAATGACAGTGTGATTCGGGCTGTTTCTTTTGCATCAATAAATAACAAATGGTCCGTAAGTGGTCCATGCTATGCCATATTTTGCTACTCAGATTTTATTCATTTTAGGGCTCAGGTCGACCTGCGTTCCTTTATGCTACATTGAATATTGTTTTCAACTACTTAATTAGACAAAAATGGGGAAAAAACTTAAGTCGTTAATTTCCTAGCCGAGGATTGAGCATATTTTTTTAGTAGAGAAATAAACTGTTGCATTAAATAGCGTAAGTGCTATTGCTATGAAATTTCTGGGTAGCAGCTCTGTAAATAGTGTTCATGTTATATGCCAAAAATTCCATCTTACCCTTCGTGTTTTCACTAATTATGCTTATTCACCTTTTGTATTTAATCACCTCTATTTTTTTTTTTTTTTTTTTTTTTTTTTTTACAAAATGACCCTACCTGGGTTTGGTTTTTACATGATGGATCTGTAATAGAGAAGATGTCTTTCCTCATCTATTGCTAAGCTCATGACTGAGATCCCAATAACAAAAGATATATTAACAAGAGAAAAGCATGCACATTTATTTAGCATAAGTTTGATGTGACACAGGACCCTTCAGAAATAAAGACCCAAAGGAACAGGAAAATCTATGTATCTTTCTGACAAGTTTGATGAAGAGTAGACAATTGTGCAAAAATATGATTGAACCAAGGAGGTATTATCTAAATTGGAGGGCACTTTGCAAGTCTTGTTCAGATTCTTCTTGGCATCTCTGTGTCTTTGAGGATAAGGTTGTTCCTTTCCTCTGCGTATAGGGAGGGTATCTTTGGAATTAAAGTCTTATGACCTCCTTTAGAGAAAGGGCAGCTAGGTCTTACGACCTGCTTCAGGGGAGAAGGAAGGAGGGGAAGATGAGAGTGACCTTCCTGCTTCTACTGCTTTCTCAAATGCCATGCTGCCATATTGTGGGGGAGCATATCCTAAACCCCACCACTTGCTAAAGCACACCTGAGTAATGCCTCTCCTCATTTCATGTTTGTTAGTTTCTTATAAAAAAGGAACACATGATTGAATTGTCTCAAGTGCTGTGTTTATACGATAGGGCAAGAAGGTTTGTAAGTATTTTAGGATGATCAAATTTGTGGGACATCTCATGCCCTGTGTGTGACAAATTGATCATAATGCTAGATTATTTAATCCTGAAAATTTGGTTGTTCTTTATTTGTCAGCAACTTAAAGTTTTGTAATTGTATTTAGGATATGCATAGATTCCATTGCAAACCTACCTCCTTCTTTAGAACAGATAATTATCAACAAAAGGAAAAATAAGCAAGAAACACGCAGAGACAGCGTTTCTGTCAAAGGATGACTTTAGAAAAGGACCAGAATTTTGGCTCTGTCAGGAGCATACTTTTTGCAGGGTCTGTGAAACATTGGTAAGATCAAATAAAGAAGCCTCAATGGCAGTGAGCACTTTCCTCTTCGAACTACTGTTTCCAAGCCTTCACTGGAATGCTACAGTTACAACCAGGTCAATAAAATAACTAATTCTCTCCTTACTGAAAGAGAATAAGTAGGACCATGCTGTTTATGAAGTAAGCATTAATGGAGCACCCACAGCAGAAGAAATGGCATGACAACATTTGTCACTAACTTTCTGTAAGGCTCAGTTTTCTCATCTGTAAATGAAGAAGCTGAACCAGATCGATCATCATTTGGGAATGATATGATTCCACAAGGACGTTACTATTCTCACATTGACCACCCCCACAAATCACATACATTTCTGCTGTGTGAAATGTGCCTGTTCTCAAACACACCATGCCTTTTTCTGACTTCATGATGGTACCCTTCTTTTCAGCATAAATGCTGTACCTCTGTGGAATTTTCTCAGCTCTCTCCCAGACAGAGTTCACTGTCTCCTCCCCTAGGTTCCTGCAGCATATCAGAATTCACATCACAATGTATTATAATTATCAGTTAATATATATTCTCTGGCTGATATGTCAGCAACTAATATGATAATCAAGGTCTATTTTTTACTCATCTCTGTGTCCTCAGCACCTAGAAAAATGTCTGGCACATTGTAGCTCATCAACAAGTAATAACATTAGTAACTAAGAAAGGAACTATGCTTAAATAAAATCAATGCCCAAGCATAACATGGAAAACAGAGCCTGTGGACTATTTTCTTTATAGTCATTATTAGTTCACAATATGCTGAGAAACCTGAGAATACACAGTTTACTATAAAGAATATGAGTCATGGCTCCATATTAGTTGGAGCTAAGGTGGTTGTTGAGAATTACTCTTAGACTGCCTGTCAAACAAGAACAGTAGTTTCAAGACTCACTGTATCAGGATCACAGGACGCTGAGTCCCAGGGTGAGTTCAGGCCATGAGAAACATCTCGTATCTGAAGACTGGAGCAATGCTATTTCAGATAATTAGAATAAGTGTTTTTTTTTATGGAATTTACTTACTAAGGATATTTGGAGCTCTAAATCAGAGACACAAGAAATCAAATCAGATTGGAGCTCAGTTCAGAGACAAAATCATTTGTAAAAACAATTTGGATGAAACTCTTGTTACAGAAAGGAAACAGAGAAGGTGAGGTATTTGACCATCTATATTTATACCTGTTTGCAAGGTGTCAGGTCAAGATATGGCAGAGTGCTAAAGAGCAGGGCTTTAGAATCAGAGTGAAGGAGGTGTTTGAATACTAGCTCCCTTACTTACTTGAGGTAAGACTTCTCACAAGTTATTTTACCTCTGAGGATAGAAGTTTTAGAGGCAAACAGTTGATTTTGGAAAGGTTTTATTGCACAGACCCTTGAAGGAAAGCAGATATGCGCTATTCAGTAAATACTTATTGAACACCTGCAATGGGAAACCCTGAGGCAAGTAGAAATGATAATAAGCTCTGATTTCTGCCACTAAGGAAGTTATAACTGAGTTAGGAAGACATGTATAAATATGGGACCTGTTTATATGCATCTTCCAATGTTCACACTTATGTGTTCTATTAATTCAGGGTTGCTTAACAAATTCAAGATTTGTCAGTGTTTATATGTAGTTTTTTTTTTTTTTTTTTTTTGCTTGATCCCCTAAAGTTGTGACTTGCACTAGGAGGAGAGTTAAGGCTACTAGCAACAACTGTGCCTATTGACATGACTTTTCCAACAATCACTAAGGCAAAAGAAAGGGACTGTTGACACCCCAATATCCAGCTTTCTCATCTATTAGTCTTTCCATTTGTGTATTCCTTTCAGTTCAAGTCAACAAGTATTTATTGGCTAGCTGCTATATACATGCTTTGTTAGCTACTGGTTACATAGAGATGAAAGTCAGTTTCTGTCCTCAAAGAACCCTATATCTATAGAGGTATGTAAATAATCCTGCAATTCCATTACATGGTGTGCTAGGTAATCAGGATAGTGGTAAGCCACAGTAAAACAATTGTTGATAATTGAGCTACATTGGAGAAATTGTTAGGAGTCAGAATTACTGGACTTGGTGTTGGACTGGATGTGGGAAAAGGATGGGAGAGAGGGAAGGTATAAGGATGAACTAGGCTTCTGATATGAAGGACTGTACTAGGTGCTATGGTTTGAATGTGTCCCCCAAAACGTCATGTGTTAGAAACTTAATCCCACTTCCCTCACATATGACTTCATGTTGCATCTGTCCTCATGAATGGATTAATAGATTAATTAGGGCTGTGGCCTCATGAGTGGATGAATGTCACTGCCATGGGAGTGGGTTCATTCTTGTCAGAGTGGCTTTGTTATACAAGTGAGCTCTCTCTCGCTTTCTTGCTTTTGTCTTCTTGCCATGTGATGCCCTCCATCATGTTATGACAGAGCAAGAAGGCCCTCACCAGATGCCACTGCCATGCTCTTGGAATTCTCAGCCTCCAGAACTGTGAGATTAATAAACTTCTTTTCTTTATAAGTAACACAGTCTGTGGTATTCTGTTATAGCAACAGAAAATGGACTGAGGCACTGGGTTATTCAGCAAGACAGAGACAGTATAAGAAGATGAGGTTTGGGGCTAACTGAATAAGCCTACTTTGTTGAACATTTTGAAGGTACAGTGTCTATGGGATACCCTGTTGTACTGTTATCTTTTGCAGTTGTAAACATGCACGTTAGAAAGCTAAAGAGTAGGCATGTGACATAAAAATATTTTACTTTGGGTTTTTTCAAACTGCAATTGATAGGGAAGATCCCATTTATCTGCGATACTGAAGCTGTAAAGATATGAGCCTGGGAATAGCTTGCACCTATTTGCCCCATCTAAAGAGAAGCAAGTGTACATTAGAAGAAATTGAAGCTGATGAGCAGAAAAAACAGAGAGGATATAGCTAAAAATCATCATCATTTATTCATTCATTCATTCAATAAAATTTACTGAGTTTCAAATATATACCAGGCATTGTTTTAGATGCTTGGAAAATACCAGAGAACAAAACAGACAAAAAATATCTGCACTTATGGAGCTCACATTATAAGCATATGTTAATTTTAAATCAAAATAAATACATAGATTATCATATAGGCAGTGATATGCACAGTGGAAAAAATATAGCAGGGTAAGAGGGATCTGGAGTTCTGGAAGTGGCACTGGTGGTAACTTTATGTAGGGTGGTAGTAAGATTAGCTTTTACTCAGAAAGTAATATTTGAGCAAATAATTGGACAAAGTGAGAAGGAGGAGGTGGGATATCAGTGGAGAAAGTGTTCCAATCAGAGGGTACAGCCAGTGCAAGGACAGTAAGGTGGGTTGCCTCATGTCCCTGACAAATGGTAAGGAGGCCAGTGTTGTGGGAATGAAGTGAAGGAAGTACAACGTTACTGAAAATCGGACCATTGTGAGACTTGGTTTTTATTCTTAATGAAATGGGGATCCATTGAAGGAATAGGAAGAGAGGAGTTGGGTAATTTGATTTTTGTTCTGGAACAGTGTTCAGTAGACAGGGTAGAAGCCAGACAACTGTAAGTAGTTTCCAGAGAAACAGAACCAACAGGATGTGTGCATGCGTGTGTGTGTGTGTGTGTGTGTGTGTATGCCTGTGTGTGTGCAAGGAAATTGTAAGAAATTGGCTCACATGATTAGTGAGGCTGGCAAGTCCGAAATCTGCAGGGTGAGGCAGAGCACTGGAGACTCAGAGAACAGTTAGTGCGGCAGTTCAAGTCTCAAGGCCATTGGCTGCAGGATTATTTTCTGCTCCTGGAACTTCTTTCTGTTCTATTCAGGTTTTCAACTGATTGACTGTGGCTGGCTCACACTCTAGAGGACAATCTGTCCTACTCAAAGTCCATGGAGCTAAAAGTTGATTTCATCCAAAACACCCTTGCAGAAATATCCAGACTAATGTTTAACCAAATATCTGGGCAATGTGACCCAGACCAGTGGATGAATATATGCCAAGCCATCAGAGATGGGATCTTGCATATGAGAGGAGGGTTGGGTTTAGGGAGAGGCATGGATTATTTCCTTCACAGAAAAAGATAGTAAAGGGAGGCATGGTGTGCATAGCTAGCTGGTGGATGATAGTGGTGCTGAGTCTGTGAAAATTCTCTTCAGATTACTTCAATTTTCTTATAAAATAGGAAGCAAGGTCAGTTTATGAGAGTGAACGTGTGGGATGAGGTCTTATGAGTTTGGGGAAGGAAGGGAAGGTGTGTATTGGTTGCCCAGGAAAGTGGACGAGTGAATGGAGTAGGGAATGTGGTAAGATTGCTGGACAGGATGCAGGGTCACCCCAGGTTTGTGGTCATTAATTTTAAGTGACACCTACCAGCAAGATTGTATGTTTCTCTCCATACATGTTCAGCTGCATGGGCAAAGTATGGAGCAGGCAGAGGATTGTGCTAATGGAGTTATGGTTTTGTCTATGAGCTCCATGTAGAATGAGATGGACAACACTCATTGTTGAGAGAGCAAGCCAGGGAATGATGATGATGATTGGCCATGGAATTTAAGCTGGGAAACAAGCAAGAGACTACATCACATGGAAGAGGGACTCAGAATAGGTGGAGGGATCAAAAGACCCCTGAGGGCATCGACCCCTGCACCTGAGGCCAGTTTTAGTTTTACTCCTGACCTTAGTTATGTTAGCACATTCTTCTTGGTGCGTAAATTAGTGTAGTTTGAGTTTCTGTTATTTGAAGCTGAAGAACTCTATCAATTTGGCAGAAAATATAAAGAAAAAAAGAAGTGAGAACCTAACTGACAAAACATGTAGACTCCAAACAACTCAATGTTCACAGTGTATCAGAAGTATTATTAAAGCATGTACATTTTTAAAAAGAATGAGGCCAGGCACAGTGGCTCACGACTGTAATCCCAGCACTTTGAGAGGTCGAGGTGGGCGGATCATGAGGTCAGGAGATTGAGACCATCCTGGCTAATATGGTGAACAACCCCGTCTCTACTAAAAATACAAAAGATTAGCTGGGCATGGTGGCACGCACCTGTAGTCCCAGCTACTTGGGAGGCTGAGGCAGGAGAATCACTTGAACCCAGGAGGCAGAGGTTGCAGTGAGCTGAGATCGTGCCACTGCACTCCAGCCTGGTGACAGAGCAAGACTCTGTCTAAAAGAAAAAAAAAATGCCCATAGCCCATATCCCACTCTTGAGATTCTGATTCAATTAGTGAAGATTGAGGAAGTTGTTTTCAAAACGCCCCATATGTTTAGAACTATAGTTCTAAACCTGTAAACTAAGTTCTTTAGTGACAGCTTCAATTTTTAGATGCTGCAAATTAATCTTTGAACTAAATGATCAACTAATGTTTGGATTATCTCTGCATGCTACTGGGATATATATGGGGAAGGGAAAGTGTGTTTAGATTTCCCCTGGATAGATTTTATAGCTCTAGCAACTAGCTGTGGGGAGAGCCTAACGAGGCCGGCACATGGACTGTGCGTTCATCCACCCAATGTGTGTAACTCTGGTGTGCCAGGCACCCTTGAGCACCAAGGAGTGGCTGCCACTCTCAAGGAGCTCATCTTTGGGTTTTTATTTGTGTTATTTGTTTAATGTTTATTATGGTGAGTATATTGGTTTTTGATGGATTGTTCAGTAGTTTTATTTTTATGGCAGATGAATACTTTATTGCATATTAAGTGTCCTTAAATAATCAGTGTGTAAAGTATGCCCCTTTTAATAGCTATTTATAACAGGGCAGAGAATATACTGGAAAGAGCTTTGGTCTGCCTGTCAACAGAGCTGTGCTTGAGTTCCATCTCCATCATATCTCAGCTCTGAGATTGAAGTCAAGTTCCTCACCCTCTTTATGCTTTAAAGTCCCCTTCTGTAAAATCAGGGGCTTTTCTGGGAATTCTAAGATCTATTCCAACTCTGAAACTTTATGGCTTAACTATAGTTTAATTGTTTTCCAGATTAGTTTTTTGAGATTTAGAGGTGTTCTATTTGGTTTTATGGCACACTGTTGGTCTCATCTATGATTTATGTATCCCTCCAAGTTCTTGGAGTACTGCATGGTGCCAGGTGGAAAACATAAATGGGCTTGATGACAATCTGCTTCCCAATATGGGTTTTAGGGATGCATTGTGGTGAAACTGAGGACATTCACACACATGCATACACACACACACACACACACACACACACAAATGTAATTGAGACTATTAACAATAAAGATGAGATAAAGAGGGATGGTAAGAACATTGGGACTTTCTGGACTTCAGAAAGGAAGGAGTTGTCCCATACTGTTGTCCCCGTATTGTTCTGCGAAGGCTTGAAGGTGGTGGTACTTGACCCACTGTTTGGAGAATGAGGTGGATCTCAGTCTTCAGGAAGAATAGATTTTCAGGTGTGTGCTCAGTGGGATGGGGGGAATGAAGGTGGGGGTGTGGGTGAAGATTACATTTGAGGGAGGAGAAAACGATCAATTTTCCTTGGAGGAACAAAAGGAAAGGCTGGAAATGCAGAAAGTATGGATGCTGAACCACATGACAGCAGATGGCATTGCTGTGAAGTATAATGGATGGAGTACATTCAAGTGTTAATATTTAACTCTTTTTGTGGAAGGTCAAACAATTAAAATTTAATTGGGCATGGAGGCTTAGGATGGGGTAAAAAAAGTCTTTAGAAAAAAATGGAGTACAAAATTGGGTTTATGCTTCCCTGGGAGGATATACAGAGGATAGGGTGAAGGTCATCAGGTTTTGGGCTCTCAACTTTTATAGACTTTATTAACTTTTTTTTTTCTAACATTGATAGCCCCAAAACATGCTCGTGTGCCAAGGAGGCTTTCTTATTTCATCTTTCACAATATTCCAACTCTCATTGAATCTTACTATTGTCTCAAGGTATAAAAGTCTCTTGGCTGGGGAGAAAAAAGTAGAGAGTCAAATATTTGTGTTTGTTATGATGTTTTCCATCAAGACATGGTGCCATCCCCTTCCATAGATCTCATTATGAGATTAAATTCCAATAAATTTTACTTTTTAGGTTTAATAGTAATATATCAAAATGTGTAATGCATTTATTTTGTTTTGCTCAATTGTCTGCAACTAATGATTGTGATAATTTAACAATAATTTGTCTCAGAAGAACATTTTTAACAGAGTGTGATGGTCATGAGCATTACACACAGTATTTTAAAATTTAATATGCATAATATTTGTTGTGAAAATGTATGATGGGGTAGGTGATCCTTAAAAAACCTGATGTGTAGATAATAATCCTGTGCAACAAACTCATAGAGTTTGCAGTTTATGTTGGAAAGCCCATCAGGAAGTTAGAGCCACTCAAAGGTAGGTGATCCTTTCATTGAGGGCTTTGTTGTATTTTAGTCCGTTGTGGTTTGGCTTAGTTTTTAAATGGTCAAGTCAGACACTTGTTTGTTGCCTAAAATTGGGAAAACCTTTGAATTAAAGCTTAGCCACCTACCACCATATAATCTTAGATAAGCTGCTTTGCTGCTGTGGGCCACATAAGTAAATTGGACACAATAAGACTTATGTCATAGTTTGACATGAGGAATACATGAGACAGAAGATATTAAGTGCTTAGTAGAGTTTCATGTGCACAGATAGCTCTAAGTGAATGGTCTCTCTCTCTTTCTCTCATTATATGTGAATAACTCAGTGATTGTTTATCAATTATAAGTCAAATGTGACTTTAAAAAGCAACCTCTCAGAAAATTATTACAGGAAAAGGTTTAAAAAATCAATTTTTTAAACAAACTAAATATTGAAAATTCATCCGAAGAGCAAATTACTAAAGAATTGCTCTCTGAAATGTAAATAACACTTTTTTTTTTTTTTTTTTTTTTTTTT
>NW_016804965.1:1557790-1561769 GCF_001698545.2 Rhinopithecus bieti
AAAAAAAAATTTTTTAAAAAATTTCCAGGGGGGGTTTTTTTTTTTTTTTTTTTTTTTTGCATTTGCAAGATTTAATAGAGTGAAAAAAGAGCTCCCAGACAATGGGAGGGGACCCAAAGGGGGTTGCCGCTCACTGCTTGAATGCCTGGGTTTATATCCAGATCATTGTCCCTCCCCCTGTGCTCTCAGGTGATATATGATTTGATTATTTCTCTACCTCCTGCTTTTAGCCTAATTTGTATTTTAGTGAGCCCTCTTTACTACCTGATTGGTCGGGTATGAGCTGAGTTACAAGCCCTGTATTTAAAGGTAGGTGCGGTCACCTTCCCCAGCTAGGCTTAGGGATTCTTAGTCGGCCTAGGAAATCCAGCCAGTCCTGTCTCTCAGTCCCTCCTCTCAACAGGAAAACCCAAGTGCTGTTGGAGAGGTTGGCCGATGACCGTTCCTAACTGCTTCCTGCTGAACTGGGGTGTAGTAGGGGTTGTGCAGTTGAGATTTCCTCGGGAGGGGTGCCTTCAATGTAATTAACATCAGAGCATGGCGTAGCAGTCCGGTGCAGGGGTCCACGGTAGATCTTAGTCACGGACTGCATCTGGAGTTCATTTGAAAAACCATTTGTAGTTTTACAGCTTTGATTCTGGAAGAGACAAACTTAACAAGGAGGTTAAAGATACAGGGATTGAAATGTACGGCCTAAAGTGCAGGGGATTATTTCTTTGGCATACTTCATAGGCCCTGACTATCTGCTTGATAGTTTTGAAAAGGTCTGGCCCACTAAGTAATGATTTGGCCATCTGATGGGTGCTATCAATGCCTACGTGAAAGCCTTGGTGAAGGGTTTTTCAGTTTCCATTGGTTAGCTGCAGGCAAAAGTGTTTTTCCTTCTTCGGTGGCTAGCCATCCTGAGGGGAGGAAACTATGTCCTTGTGAGGTTCCCCATTCTATTTCTTCTGCTGAGTACTGGGGCTTGGTTTCCCAGAGGGGATTACCCCATACTAGGGGTCTGTCTATATGCATTTCTAATGGAGGGTCCCGCCTTGCGGCTCTTTTGGCTTCAATATCTGCTTGGCGGTTCCCTTCTATTTCCCTTCCTTTTCCTTTTTGATGACCCCAGCAGTGTAAGACTGCCACTTCTTTAGGTTTCTGTACTGCCAATAATAATCTCCTAATGGCTTCCTGATGTTTGACAGGTGTTCCCTTGGAAGTTAGGAATTCCCTTTCTCTCCATATTGCTGCGTGGGCATGGAGGACTAGGTAAGCATACTTAGAGTCTGTATATATATTTACCCTTTTCCTTCTCCTAATTCTAGTGTATAATGGCCTCTGCTTTTGCTAGGATCTCTCTCCCTAACAAAGGAGTGGGGCTTTCAGGCATAATTAGAAAAGCGTGTGAAAAGAGTAAGATTTCCCCAGTCACAACTTAGTGGCTAGGAGAAGTATCTAGTGACTGGCTGTCCTAGGACCCCTCGGATAGTGACAGATCTGGAGGACAGTTGTCCCAGACAGGAGAATAAGACTGAGAAGGCTGCACCAGTGTCCAGGAGACAGTTAACTTCCTGACCCTCAGTGGTCAAGCATAACCGGGGCTCCGTGAAGGTGATGGCATGGGCTGGCGTTTGCCCTGGGCACCCTCAGTCCTGCTGCTGAATCATCTGGTTAGTGGCTTCTGACTCAGAGGACCTTCATCCCCTGGGGCAGTGGACCTTCCAGTGATTCCTTTGACATAAGGGGCATGGACGAGGGGGTGGCTTATTTCTATTTGGACAATCTGTTTTAAAGTGTCCTGTAGACCGCACTGGAAGCAAGCCCTATTAGGCATTCCATTTGATCAGCCTTTTCCCATTCCAGAGCCTCCAAAGTCCGCTTGCCTGAGGGCCATGACTAAAGCAGTGGCCCCTTCCTTTTTTTTTTTTTTAAGCATACTTAGAGTCTGTATATATATTTACCCTTTTTCCTTCTCCTAATTCTAGTGTATAATGGCCTCTGCTTTTGCTAGGATCTCTCTCCCTAACAAAGGAGTGGGGCTTTCAGGCATAATTAGAAAAGCGTGTGAAAAGAGTAAGATTTCCCCAGTCACAACTTAGTGGCTAGGAGAAGTATCTAGTGACTGGCTGTCCTAGGACCCCTCGGATAGTGACAGATCTGGAGGACAGTTGTCCCAGACAGGAGAATAAGACTGAGAAGGCTGCACCAGTGTCCAGGAGACAGTTAACTTCCTGACCCTCAGTGGTCAAGCATAACCGGGGCTCCGTGAAGGTGATGGCATGGGCTGGCGTTTGCCCTGGGCACCCTCAGTCCTGCTGCTGAATCATCTGGTTAGTGGCTTCTGACTCAGAGGACCTTCATCCCCTGGGGCAGTGGACCTTCCAGTGATTCCTTTGACATAAGGGGCATGGACGAGGGGTGGCTTATTTCTATTTGGACAATCTGTTTTAAAGTGTCCTGTAGACCGCACTGGAAGCAAGCCCTATTAGGCATTCCATTTGATCAGCCTTTTCCCATTCCAGAGCCTCCAAAGTCCGCTTGCCTGAGGGCCATGACTAAAGCAGTGGCCCCTTCCTTTTTTTTTTTTTTTTTTTATCTCGTTTGTTCCAGTCTGCCTGCTCCTCCTGATCTCTATTATGAAAAACCAAGGTTGCCAAGTTCAATAGGGTTTCTAAGTTTTGCTCCAGGCCTAAGGCAGACTTTTGAAGTTTTTTCTAATGTCTGCAACTGACTGAGTGATAAACTTACCCTTTAAGATTAGTTGGCCCTCAATAGAGTCAGGTAACAGAGAGGTATGCTTCCTCAATGCCTCCCTTAGTCTCTCCAGAAAGGCAGTAGGATTTTCTTCCTTCCCCTGTGTTATAGTGGACATCATTGAATAATTTATAGGCTTCTTCCTAGTTTTCCTTTGTCCTTCTAGCACGCAAGTTAGCAAATGTCTGCGGCACCAATCTCCATGTTCTGATTCTGTGTCCCAACGATGGTTACACTGGGAACTGCCTGCTGGCCTCTGGGGAATTGTTCTTTTTCCTCTGTTGTCATCCTATCATTGACCTGACCAGAGATGGCCAAACTCTCGGGGCTGCAGTTATGGAGGCACTTCTCTCATTTGGAGTTAGTGTCTTATCTAGCAATAACATTATATCTCTCCATGTCAGACCAAAGGATTGTCCTAACCAACCCTTGTAAAACATCAGTATAGCCATCAGGGTTATCTGAGAATTTACCTAGGTCTATTTTAGTTTGCTTCAAGTCTGAGAGGGAAAAAGGTACATGCTCTCTGACTGGGCCGAATTCTCCAGAATACATCTTAGGGGCGTTTTTGCCTTGGGGGGAATGTTTCCCATCTGAAAAAAGAACATAGGGATGCCAGCACCCCTAGTCGTTTTCCGATGAGCAGTAGTCCTAGAGCGTCTTGTATGGTCCTAATGCTTATTCCTTTCCAGGTTGCGTAAGCAACCATTGACCTCTGCTTATCAGATCAGTTACGCTCACTGATGTAGCAGTCCTGCACCCTTTCTTGACCACAAAGAAAGGGGTCTGGGCTGCTGGATTCTAGTGGTCCTTTACCAGTGTGCCCAACATTGCCTTTGTGCTCAGGGGTGGGTCCTAGAGCTGGGCTGGGTTCCTGAGTATTTCATAACAGCCCAGTTGTCCCATCAAGATGCATTCCCATAAACAGCAGTTCTTACGCAAATTCATTTCAGCGGGGGCGTAGGTAACCTTTTGAGTCAGGGTTGAGATAGAGCTTTTTTTAAAGATGATAACCATTTTTTCCAAAGTGAACTTCCTTTATATCTGTGGATTAGACTGTCTAAGGCCGCAATATTAGAATTTAGGATAATACACGTTACACTGTTAACTTTTAGCAAACTTTACTTTTGTTGAAAACCTTGTAAATTTGGAATTTCAATTATCCTTTGCTATTAATAAGACCTTGTTTAGTCCAAATTAACTTAGAATTGGCATAGTTTTTTTTTTTTTTTTTTTTTTT
>NW_016804965.1:1563391-1586320 GCF_001698545.2 Rhinopithecus bieti
TTTTTTTTTTTTTTTTTTTTTTTTTTTTTTTTTTTTTTTTTTGATTCTGCAAGTACTTTAAGCTTGGCTGAATGCAAACAGCTCGCACATTTGAGCAGACCAATTATTGGGCAATTTTCCTAATTCTGCTTCTACAAGAGTTTCCCTATCAATTACTGAATACCCATTGTGGTTTTTCCTCAATCATCTGGGAGGAGCCATCTATCCCAGTCCTGTCCTGAAGGGAGTTCCTCCTAGGTCTGGTTGGACCTTTGTGTGGTAATTAAAATTTAAATCCCCTAGGAAGATTTAATTTCCCCAGGAAATCTGCTGGGTTAAGGGAATTTTCAGTGGTTAATGTGAAATCACCTTTTCTAACAACCCTGTACTTTTAGATTTTGAATTAGTAAGCTACCTTTTGCTTTTGACTTGGGATAGTTCTGAACTGGTGAAGTGTGCTCACAATGAGTTTTCTTCTTAAGGTTATTTTTCTACTTTCTTCTGTTAGCAAAGCAGTTGCTGCTACAGTTTGAATGCATTTGGGCCATCCATGGGTTACTGGATTAAGGATTTTTGATAGGAAGGCTATGGGTTGTCAGTGGTCTCAGTGTTTTCAGGCTACGCCCTTGTTTATACTAACAACAAGGTAGTATTGGAGTGTTATAGGGTCAAGAAGAAGACCTTCAATTATCAATTATAGGTTTTAAATTTATCCTGGCTTTTAAAGGAATAGGGCACACTGTTTTTTCTTTACTACTTTCTTTCTCTTTCTATCTTTCTCTCTGCCTCTCTTTCCCTTCTCTCTCTCTCTCTGCCTCTGACTTACTCAATTCGCTTTCATACTGATCTATTAAGTTGTCATAGACCCTGTTCCAGTTCTTAAAGTACTGGGTTATCAGTTCTAAGGCCCTGACCAAGGAGTCAAGGCTTGGAGGTTGTATTGTGGTGCTGGGCAGGGGGTGGTGCGGGGGAGGGCAGGGAAGCTCCGTAGAAATTGGGGGAGGAGAGCATCTTACACAATGGGAGAGCAATCTTCCTAGCCATTTACAAACTTGGGGCCCTGGCAAGGGTAGTGGGGAATGGGTCCCAAATAACTGCCCTTGTCGAGAGCTGTATACCTAAATTGGGAGGGACACCAGGGACAAGACTCCCTGGGTTCATAGCCTAGATGCCTAAGGACACAGCATAGAGCTTCCTTAGATCCCTTTGGAGATACAACTTGCTAGAGGAAATGAAAGTCTAAACCATTAGTACCCAGGAGGCAGGGATCGGAGGAAGTAGATTCAGAGGTAAGGAGAAATTTGGGGCTACACTTTCAAGAAAGTGGTAGTCGGGACCCAGGAGGTATGGGTCAGAAGGAAAGGTTGGGGCGCACACATGGGTGACCATTGAGTAGAGACTTCTGGCTGTGCCATGATCTCAGCTGGCTAATGTTGGGAGTTTGGGACAACAGCTTTCTGCCTCTAGTCCGCCCTCGGCTTCCCCAGGAAATCTGAAAGTGGAATTTGATTTCAGGCAGACCAACTCTTCCAACCCAGAAGGGTTGGAGGTTGTTAGAAAGCCCTTCCCCAGACAGCCTCACAGGTGAGTCTTAAGTCTGGCAGCCATACTAATTGTTTTTAACCAGCCAACAGGTGCTTGGTATTTTCCTCTAATTCTAAGGAAGGATAGGACAGAATAGCAAGCAAAAGTGTTCTGATATTACTCACCGCTTTGGAGAATCCCTATATGAGGCCACCAAATGTTACAGGCGGGTCTTTGTTCTTAGAGCTCCCAAGATGGTGGCAGGCTGCTCCCAAGATGGTGGCAGGCTGCTCCCAAGATGGTGGCAAGCCTTTTGTTCTCTGACCTGGGGTTCTTGGCCTCATGGATTCCAAGGAATGGAACCTTAGGCCATGTGGTGAGTGTTACAGCTCTGTCAGAAGCCGTGGGTCACAGAAGAGAACTGTGGAACCCAGCGACTGGTGTTCAGCTCGATTGGGACGAACCCGGGCACTTAGCCCTGCAGGAACAATGGCAAGCCTTTAGCCTGATCAGGAGCGTCAGTGGGCGCCTCGCTGGATCAGTAGCGCAGCAGACACCCTGCTGGATCTGGAGGGGTGGAAGTCAGCGGTGGGTTGGCAACAGCAGTGGAAGTCAAGTCAGCAGCAGGTCTGCAACAGTGGCAAACAGCAGTGGTGGAGGGCAAGCAAAAGCTCAGCTCGAGCGGTAACAAACACGGATGAGAAGAGTATGCAGTCGCAAGATTTAATAGAGTGAAAACAGAGCTCCCATACAGTACGAGGGGGCCTGAAGGGGGTTGCCCATAAATAACACTTTTTTATTCACCTTCTCTGTTTTAGATTTTTGTGTACTATGTGTGCCTATTTATCTACTGATTAGAAACATCTGAAAAAATGTATACTAGTCACCCAGTAGTTTTACAATGAATAATAAAATAGGTAGACAAGATATGCTGGAAGGAAAACTACTACAGGGTCTTTTGGTTAATTTTGTTCCAAAGATAAATCCATAAAACTGTTATGCAAAAGCTGACTGGAGGGATTTGAACTTTTATGTGAATAATAGCCATGAAAAATGATTTTCTTTCAAGAAGGATGTGAGCTATTGAAATATATGCCCATAATATTGTGTAGATTTGTGCTATTACAAATGGTTGGTAGCCCCAGGTCATTGCATCATTAAACCACGTTTTCCAATGCATTATGAAAACTTAGTGAAGTAACCTATTTTTTTTACCTATGTGTATTTTAGTTTCTCAAACTGATTCAACCCAAGTATTGATAACTCATTGCCTTAATTTTCTTGTATGTAAATTATCAGCACTACAGAAATTTTAAAATGGGTGCTAGTTGTTAATATAAGTAATATTGGGGATTACACCTATAACTGAAGACAAGTCAGAAGAGAAAATCAGTACGATCATTCATGAACAGGTAGTTTTATCCCGATATCAAAAATAATTGTAATACATCTTCAGTATTAAACTTATGTAGCTTTACAGATAATCATTTTAGATGAGACTTATGTAGCTTTACAAATAATCATTTTAGATAACATAAAATTATAGCTATAATATTAGTGCACCAAAAAAAAAGCTACTATGGTAGGTTTTTGGGCTCTAATTAAGATAATTACTATATTCTGTGACTTTCCATAAGCTGAGTGTGTATATTCTGTACTATCATTTATAACAGTTTTAGCAAACTAAAGACATTTTTACATTTGAAAATTTGGAAAGCAGTTCAGAACTTCAACTTTGGAACATGCCTGTCTTTTTCGTTTCCTGCTTCTCTCGTAAACCTTGCATTTCTACTCACCATGGAATATGCTTAGGAGCGAACGGTTTGAAGACAGTACTGTACACAGTTCACACAAGGTCTTGTTAAGAAGATGGGACTACGTCTTCAACCATATGGAGTGCTGAAATTTTGGGGAACAAACCCAAATGGTAATCTGAAGTCTTATTTAGGAAACAAAACTTGTGTGACTAGAAATAGACCAACTCCTAAATATATTCTGGTTTATGTGCATTCTGGTGTAAAACACATGCCACTAAGTAGGGCTTTAGGTGGTCAGCAGAGAGCTGGCAGATTTTCTACCCAAAGAATGTGTCCGGCACTCTGGGAGCTGATTAGACTCATTTCTAGTTTGATAATTTCCAGTCATTTCTTCCCTAGTGACAAATCAGTGCTTACATATATATACATTTTTAAAATATTATTAAACCCTTTGAGGAAATGAGTGTTCATTTTAAGGCATTCCCCTCCCCCCAAGTTTTATTGACATAGAATTGGTAAATAAAAATTGTATATATTTAAGGTGTTTATCATGGTGTTATTATATGAGTATATCTTATGTAATTATTCTCACAACCAAGCTAATTAACATATACATCAGTTCACATTAACAATTTTTTTTTGCAATGAGATCGTTTAAGATCTAGTCATTTAGGAAATTTCAAATATACAGTATATTATTATTAATTATAGCTACCAAGCTGTACATTTGATCTCTAGAACTTAGTCGCCTTACAACAATGTTTGTACCCTTTGACTAACATCTACCCATTTCCCTCACCTTCTTCTAATCCTTAGCGACTACCATTCTACTCTCTGTTTCTCTAAGTTCAACCTTTTTCGATTCCACATATAAGTGATATCATCTAATGCTTGCCTTATTGTGTCTGTCTTATTTCATTTAGCATAATGTCTTCCACGTTCATTCATGTTTTTGTAAATGACAATATTTTCTTCTTTTTAAAGGCTGAATAATATTCTATTGTAATTTCTTTATGTGTTCATCCATTGACAGACACTTAAGTTATTTCCATATCTTGTCTGTTGTGAATAATGCTACAATGAACATTGGAGTGCAGGTATCTTTTGAAGATGCTAATATTATTTCCTTTGGATATATACACAGTAGTGGGAGTGCTGGATCATATGGTAGCTCTATTTTTGATTTTTTTAGGAACCTCCATACTGTTTTACATAATGGTTATATCAATTTACGTTCTCACCAACAGTGTACAAGAGTTCCCTCTTCTTCATACCCTCATCAATACTTGTTATTTCTTATATTTTAATAATAGCCATCCTATCAGGTGTGAGGTGATATCTCATCATGACTTCGATTTGTATTTCTTGGATGATTGGTGATGTCAACCACCTTTTCATGTACCTGGTGGCCATTTTTGTGTCTTTGATATAAATGTCTGTTAAAGTCCTTTGCCCAATTTTTAATTGGGTTATTTTAATTTTGCTATTGGGTGATATGAGTTCCTTATACATTTTAGATATTAACCTTTTATCAAATATGTTTTGCAAATATTTTCTTCCATTCAAGGATCCTTTTATTTTGTTATGGTTCCTTTGTTGTGCAGAAGCTTTTTAGTTTGATGTGGTCTCACTTTCTTATTTTTGCTTTTGTTGCCTATGCTTTTGGTGTCATAACCAAAATATCATTGCTGAGACCAATGTCAAGGAGGTTTTCAGGCCTTATGTTTGAGTATTTAATCTATTTTGAGTTGATTTTTGTGTGTGGTGTAGGATAAGGCTTTAATTTCTTTTGCACAGAGATATACAGGTTTACCAACACCATTTATTGAAGAGACCATCCTCTCCCCATTGTGTGTTCTTGGCAATATTGTTGAAGATTAGCTGATCATATATGCATGAGTTTACTTCTGGGTTTTTATTCTATTAGCCCATGATTCTATTTTTATGTTAAAGCAATTTTGATTATGAATTATTACTTCAAAAATCTTATATCTACATTTTAATTATAAAAGTTGTATAATATATTCTCTGAAATATTGATCCTCTCTTGGGCTTAAAAAACTGAAAATAAAATGGTGAACTCCTGTTTTAACTTTTACATAGTTTTTTCTAAAACAATCCATGTTACCCATGATGTGCAGCTGTGATTGAGTGGAAAGAATATTTTAAAATAAATTTGGAGAGCTGGGTTCAAATCTCTGGCCTTTCAAGCAGCAATATCTTTCTCACTAATTAGCTGCCTGATCTTCATGTAAATGGCTTAACCACTCTGAGCTTCAGTGTTCTTATCTGTGAAATAAAGAATTTTTTATTCCATGATCTCAATGACCCATTCTAGGTCTGAATTTTCATTTTCATAAAAGTCTAACAGCCCATATTCATATCGTAGTTTGATCATTCTTCATATTTTAAAAAATAATTTGTCAGGTTCTTTGTTTGCTAGTTCTTGTGATTTGACATATTGCTGTTCTTGTTGGCCATTCTTTTGATTTTCGGTTCATTTCTTGTGCAATCAACAGAGGGGAACACATGGGAATTTATTATTGCAAAATAGTATAAGAAGTATAGATATTTAGAAATGTAAGTAATCATAAACATCAGCAAGTCTATCCATTAAAAGTGAGAAAAGTGATGACAGAATTGTTTCAGGGACTAGACTTCAGTGTAGAGGGAGGATTTATTAACTCAGAAATTAGCAGATGGATGACCTCTTGCATTTTGTCCTGTGTGTAGCTCTGCCATCAGCCGTAATGTTTCTACTCTGATGAAATCACTAGTTTGCCACGTTTAAGAATACATCTTTCATCCTGTTGAGCTACAGCAGATTCGTATTTCTATAGCTAATTCCTGAATCATTGATTTAGAGCTGACCAGAGTAGGAAGCCCATCTTAAGAGTTATTTACCTCCTTCCTCCTTCCTTTTCTTACAGTGCAGCAGGACTCCGTGGTGTTTGGTGAACTTCTTGGTCATCAACACAATCACTTTGAGTTTGTCATGCTGTAGATGGTGGTTAAAATGGTCTGAATGTCCCAGATGGGAAGCAGTCTGACAGAAGGAGCAGGGACTAAGGACTTGCCTTTTTTTAGCTGGGCAATACTGATCTCGTAGCCTCAGTAGTCCTTAGAATTTTTCATTTGAAATACAACAATAATCCTAATATTACTATTGAAACAGTACTCTGGTTCATACGTTATTCCATCTGATCCCTACCACAGTGAAGAACGCGAGGTATGAATTTCATTCTTTTTACAGATGTAGAACATCTTAAGATATAGGTTAACCTGCCAAGTTTATGCAATGAGTTACTGTGTATGCTCTTTCCCTGCTCCTTGCATTTTAACATAAAAAAGGGAGAACAAAATTGCATTTATTATTTCCTATATGCCAAAGATCTGGCTAGGTGCTTTAGTATATGATGTTATTAAATATTAAATAAATTTAAAGAATATTAAATATTCTTAGTAACAATGTGAAACAAATTATTATCTCTGTTTGATAGATGAGAAAACTGAGGCTCAGAAAAGTTGGGAAAGATGTTTCAAAGCCACATAGCTAATAACTGTTTGAGACTTGAATCCGACCCCTTGGACCCAAGGTTGCAAATGAATTTTATCTTAGGGATTAACTTTAGTCAGTTGATGGAGATTGTCTGCAGCAGTGGAGAGAAGGATTCTGAGGCTGTATCTGGGCTTGCTGGGAAAGAGCATATCATTCAGCCAGTGACCTTTTGTTAATGGAGTGAGGAGAGGAGACAGCACTCCAACCATTTATTTTTCCTCCATAATGGAGCACTGGACTCTACTGCCCCTTTATTCGCTGCAGGCCTTTTCTTCTAGGTAACTATAGGAATAGGTGGTATCTTAGCCTGCATTCCCCTGAAAGTGGAGGCTAAGCCTGAAGCAGAGGCTTGTGCATAGGTAGTTTAATTGGGAATGAGACTCTAGGGAACATGAGCAAAGGATGGGGAAGGAGGGAAAGAAACCAGTCCAAAGGTGTGTTATGGAGGTGGCCCCTACTTGCACTTAGTATCTGGTGTGACTGTCTGAGAAGCTTCATGGAATGTTTCTGAGAACTGTCCCCATGGGAGGATCAAACAGGCAAGAAGCATGCATGCACAGGCTCCCATCCCATATTGGATGAAGGCAGTTCTGTGGGTGTTAACTCCTCCACACTATCCAGAGTCACATGTGTGAGTATTCAGGGTTTTATTGGAGTGTCCCACGCTGTAGTATCAAAGAAGCCCAGAGGCAGAAAGCAAGAAGCCAGCAATGCAGATCAGAGGTGAGGTACTGCCAAGTTGCACCTGAGTGAAGCTGGTAAAAGCCTGTGCTGAACTTCGTTAGTGCCATGGTGGCTAATGTAAGAACTGGGCCTGAGATGATCTTGAAGTGGTGCCGCATAGGACACTGACCATTGTTGATCCCTGTAGCAACTGTAGGCCTGGGAGTCTCCATGAACCTTATAAAGGCTGTACACATGCTCAGGAAATACTAATGCCTTCAGACTTAACTAATTTCTGAACTTTCCCTTTCACTATCCTTTTTCTATGAGAAATTTGGGCATATAATATCAATGTATAAAAGCATAAGCAGTTGGGTATTAATAGTCCTATTTTATGCAATACCTGTTATGTGCCAGTCTCTGTGACAGACTCTAAGTTCATGATCTCATTCAATCCTAGCCACATGATTGTAGTTGGTATTAGTCCTCTGCCTTGCACAGAGGAAACCGAGTGTAGGAAGCCAAACTGAATTGCCTGAGACTGTTCCTACAGAGCAGTTGAGCTGAAACTCAAACATGCCTGCAGCTGATTCCTAAGCCCATATTCTTTCACTCTGCTGGTTGGTTGACTGGCAAAACCAGAAGGGCTTCCTCTTGTTTGGCCAATGCTTGAGCTCTCACCCTAGGACTCTACAAAATGAACTCACTTTTGGGACTCAGGCTTGTCAACATCCTCCAAATGAGTCAACTGGAGACCTGGCTGGTCTCCACAATAAGTGCTGGAAATCCCCACTGCACGTCTGACTCAGAAATGTGTTTCTAAACCCATAAATCTTTAAACCGTCTGGGTAAGCACAAACTGAAGTTGAAAGTTCTTAGAAAATGCACTGTTATTTTCCATAAGTGCTTGAAGGTCACATTTTCTCTGGCGATCAGAAACATAAAGATTAAACAGCATGTCCAAAGTTCCAAATAAAATTAGTGTCAACTTCTTTGAGTCTCAGTTTTCTCATTTATGAAATAAAGATGTGGATTTTATGATCTCTAAGGTCCCTTCCAAACTAAATTTTATGATGCAGAGGCTACACTGAAGCAGATTGTGAGATGCTAGCGGGCAGGGGCATGGTTTCAACATTTCTGTTTTCTCAGCATTTAGCAGAATCTTCTCGCCGTGCCTTGTTCTTTCTGTGGTTTGCCACATGACAGCAGTATGGAAAGCTGGCAAGCCCCCATTCTGGTTCTTCCCTCTACTCTTTGATAGTTCTTTCTATCCTGGCACCTAGAAATTCTGCTTCCAAAACAAACCCTGAGCTTAGAAAATGTTTGGATGTTTATTTCTACCTTAGATCTTGTGAAGGATCTTGTCAATGTATTCTCTTTCTGGATGTATTTGCATGTTGACATGTTTGTCTAACTGTGAAATTAAAATACGTACCCCATTAAAGACATTTCATTAGTCAGTCAACTTCATTTTTGAAGGACAGAGCTCTTCTGAAACTCCAAAGTCATCTCATTGGACATAAAACCCAAACTGCCTCCACATTGAAGACCAAGAAAGAGTTCATTCCATTAAGAACTAGAGGGGAGGAAATGAGGGAAAAGAGTTAAAAGTTGGACATGAAGTCGAATTACAGACCATGGGCACTACCATGGAAGCCAGATACTTCTTTCTCTGGTTACCTGCTGCAAAACCTCCTGGTATAAAGCACACAGGTGGGTGAATGATGTAACTGCTTAGACTAGGGCTCAGCAGACTATAGTCAGCAGATCAAAGCCAGCCTACCACTTGTACCTCTTTTTCTTTGGTGTACAAGCTAGGAATGATTTTTTACAGGTAAATATTTGCAACTGATTTGATGATTGAGAACACTAACTTAGAACTCCAATTAAGTGAAATGTTGACTCCCCCAAAATAATTTCATTCTTTCCATTAGTAGACCTGTATTACCAAAAAATTGTACTAAATTACTCTTGTATTTTCAATTTCATCAAATGACAAATATGTGGAAATGTTGTCCCCCTCTTGTTGTATAAATATCAATATAATATAACTGATTTTGCCTCTTGTTCCATAAGTTTAAAATATTTACTATCCAGCTCTGTACAGAAAAAATTTGCCAGTCTCCAGCCTGACCAACCTGGTGAAACCGCATCTCTGCTAAAGTTATAAAAATTAGCTAGGCGTGGTGGCGAGCACCTGTAATCCCAGCTACTCTGGAGGCTGAGGCAGGAGAATCACTAGAACCTGGGAGGCAGAGGTTGCAGTGAGCTGAGATCGTGTCATTGCCCTCCAGCCTGGGGGACAGGGCAAGATGACATCTCAAAAAAATAAATAAATAAAAACTAAAAATAATTTGCTGGTCCCTGGTTAACAGAAAAAGAAACCAGACAGACAATGTGTGGGATAACAGTGCTATGGGAGAGAATGAGGAAAGTAAGGTGCTGTTACAAATAAAATGGAAGAAGCAGAATGTCCTTTCACTAATCATATGAAGCACTTACATGGAATCTTTGAGGACTGGTTGGTTTCCCCTGACCTCTGCAAAAAGTTTATCACCCATGTTAAAACACACACATGCACGCACACACACATGTGCACACACCTGGCAGTCAGCCTGCAGTGAGGCAAATGTGACCCTAAGCACAAATCTCAGGTCTGCCATGAACTTACCATGATTTGCCAATTTATTTCCCCTCTGGCCTCACCATAGGTCTCAATGACTGTCCATTCCCCAAAGTTGCAGGTGGAACTGGCCATCGTTAAAGCCAGTGTGGTTTCCACTTCTTGGTGTCCTTGAAAACTTCACCTCTGGTTCCCACCATGCTGCTCTCATGATCCTTCAAGATATTTCATTGACTGATTTCTTGATCTGAAATTCCCTACAGAAATATAGGCCTTACCCAAGGCTCAGTCCTCAGCTCTCTGCTTTCCTTTCTTCACACTTTCCCTCAAAGGTCTTACTCCTTGAATCTCAACATACCACTCTTCTGCTTAAAAAACTCTGCAGGGGCTTTTCATCACCATGGCAAAGTTCAGACTACTGTCAAGCCCTTTGTAGCTGCACCTCCATCTCCAGGATCCTAACAGTCACAACTCACCTTGCTTTCTTTCCATGGCCTAACCTTGCTCAAGGGCTTGAATCTTCTAACTCCAGGCCTCCCTTCCTCCCTCCTACTTGCCTGCATTGTCTCTCTGCTCACCTTTGCTGGACTTACTTCCTCTAGTCCTTCACGTCTCTGACTTGACTCCTACTTGTTAAACAAATTATCTTAAACATTTAAAGATTGTTTTAAATGTAATAGATTATCTTTGTGAGCACTTCAACTTACTGTTAGGGCAAACACAGTTCCAATGATAAAACATTCCCAATCCCTGAGATCTCCTGCACATCTTAAAAAATAAATTTATTAATGTAATGCACCAAGTTGGGCACAAATACTTCGATTCTAAAAATATATTCAAGGTACTCTGCATTTTTTGGGCAGGACTTTTGTGATGTAATCATATCATGTGTACCACTCTCCTGTTTCAGACTCTCCCCAACTTCCCATTCCTGAGAATAGAATGAGCATCCTATCTAGAGCCACAGGGTCCACACAGAAGCCTCCTCGCACTCTCTGTCTCCTCTGTGTATGGGCAGCAATCACACTGTCCTCTTTGTTGCATGGACACTGTTGTGTGTGGGGACCAACCACACTGGCATCTTTGTTGCATGGACATGGTTGTGTATGGGGACCAAATACACTGGCCTCTTTGTTGCACGGAGATGGTGAGCTGGCTCTGCTATGCACCCCTCCTCTTCTGACTAGAGCTCAGCCCTCACATTCTTACAATGGGGTCAAGATTGTCACCCAAAGCGCAGCTCAAGTGTCACCTTCTCAGGCCTCTCCTCACCATCCTTTCTAAAGCATTCCTCTCACCCTGTGAAATGATTTCATTTCATTTCTTTATAAATTTATCTGGTTTGAAACTTGCTGCCTTGGTGTATTTGTGTACTGGTTCTTATCTGTTCCCAGTGACTACAACGTAGGCCTCATGAGGGTGGGAGTCTTGTTTATTTTACCACTGCCCTGGCCCCCGAGTTGTCCTGTCACATATTCCTTCCTTTTGAGTGAATGGGCATACCTCAATCCCAGTGGTCTGACTCATTCTTTGCAGAGTGGTTTGCTTTTCCTCAAACTGGACATTAGTCCTGGGTGTGACAAGGTTACATGCTTTGACTTCGAAGACAGTCTACGTGTAGTTGGTTAGTATATAGGAGAAGCCAAGTTGGTTTGCAAAACAAGGAGAGCTGGTGTGATGCTAAATGTTAACAGAAAGCTTCATATCTCAACAAAGAAGACAGACATTTTGGATGCTATCAATAAATTGGAAATCAAGAACAAACCCAGATAGTAGGTATTTGGCATTTGTTTTGGCTTTGAAAAAAATGCTGTTAATATTTTAATGAGGAGTTCTTTTCAGTTTTCCAAATATAAGTCTATTGTTTCATTTTAAAAGAGTGTTAACCATTTAGAGAGAACCATTGTATTCTGGCACTTTATAAATAAAAGTCTTCTCTTTAAATCTTCAGTGGAAAATAACTTTTCAAACACAGGAAAATCTTCATATTTGACCTTTAATTTTTGCACACTCTTTAAACTTTTTCAGATTGTTAAGTGTGTGTGTGTGTATGCTATCTGTGTGTTCTCTCAACTTTCTTCTCATCTCTTTAATACGTAGCAGAAGTAGTATATGCATAGTAAATTACTAAAGCTTTCATCATCTCTAAGTGGAAAACCTAAGCCAGGGTATTCAGAGACAAGACATTGATAGCTGCCATTGAAGTGCATAAGTTTCTCAGATTGCACTTTCTTCATGAATTGCAAGAGAAAGTGTAATAAACATTTTATATATATAATATATATATTATCTATATATATAATTTGACCCTATATTTGTACATAGGATCAAGGTTTCCGGCATACATATATAGACTTACATATATAGAAAAAGACATAAGATTTTACAGTTTCTCTTCAAATACTGTAGTGTGTAATTTCACACAGAGAACATTAGAAAAAGATATTCTCACCTTGAGTCCCATTCTGTGTCTCTTACCACCTACCTCAGCTCTACATAATATCCCATATGTCTTTCCTCATTACTAGCATATTTTAAAGTCATTAGAACTCCGTGGGTGGCAGAGATACATCAGAGAGCAGCTCATAATTAATATAAACCTCTCAGAGGAACTTTGGAGTTTAACTTGATTTATACATGTACACACACACTCACACGCACATGCACACACACAATTTATTTAACAGAAAGTTGAACAAGACATTTCATTATGAAAATATATTCCAAAATACATAGCCCTGTTTGTAAGTAAACTTCTTTATGTAATTTTTTACATAATTTCAGGTATGTATCACTCATGATCTAGCTACATCACTGACTTGCTTACAGCACCTGGAACCTTATACAATATTTTAAGATTTTTTTTTCTTTTTCTGGAGTACATACATCATGGATCAGGTAGTGGCATCTGCTGGCAATGAGTGATATTGCTTTCTAATTCTATAGGTGGCCTGGTGTTTCATCACAGTGCATCCCTGGAAAGTGGATCGTGTTGTTGCTTTTCTAGAACAAACATATTCATAAGAATATAAATAACACAATTGAGTGGCAATGACAATTTACATGTTGGCTGGTGTGTGACATAAGAAAGGAAGAAAAATAAACTTTTATTGTGAATTATTGGGTGCCTATGAGGTGCTATGTTGTTTCACATGCTATTAGAGAGATTAAAAGGTCAGAGAGGTTAGGAACCATGCCCAGGTTTACGGGCTGTTGAAGGCAGGATTCAAAACAAAATCTGATCTTATGATCCTTGGTAAATAGTTAGGATGTCCTAGTTTTTGAGGCAGAAAAGAAAAGGCTATTCAGACAAGGATGAGCACTCCCATATACTGTCAGTTGCATTGTATATTGCTTCAGTTTTTCTGAAAGACAATTTTCCCATATGCATCAAAAGGCTTAAAAGCATGCATGCCATTTGACTAAGCAGTTGTAATTCTAGTAATTTGTCCCTGGGAAATAATCATAGAGGTGCTTGAAGATGATTAATATATGTACTTATTGCATCCTTATATGAATGCTATATATTATAGCATTTATTATAATAGTAAAAAATAAATAATCTAAATAGCAACCCATAACAAAGGGTGGTTAACATAATGTTATATCCCTAAAATGGAATTATATTCATATATTAAAAATACATTGTATAGGAGTACTTAATGGCATGAAAATGTTTATACCATATTATTAAATAAAGAGAAAAACAGGTTTACAATTCCATGTGATGTCATTTTGTGGATAAAACTCTGTATGTGTGTATGTGAATTGTGTGGGTTTATAAGGGACTTATACCTAAATACCAGCATTAGTTATCTTTGAGAGATATGATGACAGGTCACATTTATTTTCTTCCTTTCCTCATCTCTATTTTGTAAATTGTCTACAATGAAAACACATTACTTTTAAAATTTAAAATAGTTTACATTTTAAGAAAAGAATTTAGAACATTGTCACAGGAAGCAACCAGGGACCCAGTATAAAGGGATATCTACTGGAAATGGAACTGGACAGGGAACTGTCCCTACAGCAGGAAATTAATGAGAAGTTGATGTTAAACAGCGAGAAGATCCAGCAGTTGGCATGAGAATGGTGTCCTGGCATGATGCAAAGGGAAGGTCAAGAAGTGTACAGCGGGACAGGTAGCATCAGTGATGCCTGGAAGGCAGGGTGCCCAGCCGTGGTTCCTGGAGAGTAGTCTTAGTATAGGAATCACCTTTGTTCCAGAGAAATTGGGAGACCCTAATGAGAACAAAACACAAAAGTTGAGATTGGTGCTGGGAAGTGGTTTAAACCCAGGGTAGAGGGAGAAGTAAGTTCAACTCAGTATTAAGTTATTGAACAGCAGTCCCAGGGACTCTTCACATTTCCCCTTGATAACACTCCAGAAAAGCTTGGTTCCCTCTCCTGCTACCAGGCTAAGGATTTGGAGAATCATTTGTTTGCAGATAGTCAAATCACAATATCTACTGTACTTAAAGGTTGCTTAGGGCTATTTATGTGCTTGGATAAAGTTGGGAAACAGACAAATTGAAAATAAACCAACAGATGGAATCATATTTTCTTTTCGACTTAATTTTTCCCTAGGAATCAAAGGTGATTAAATTCATCCCTTTGACTTCATACATGCCCGTAAATTGAGATCCTTTTCAGCATCTAAATGTTTTACACCTGTGAAAAGTTTGGGTTGTAAAGTTTTGGAGAGAAAAAGACCTTTGGATTTGGGACAGTAGATCTAGATCCTGTTAGTTGCCATGCCTTGCTGGGAAACTGAGGTCATTTCATCCCTGAAACTTCATGACTCTGGACCTGAAACTTTATTCTTATTTTCATGTTCATATCCTCTGTCTCATCCACCCACCCCTAACCTGCAAATAAAAAAACCTTGAAAGGAAAATCAATCACAGAAAGTTAGACAGAGGGGAAAGCTTATTCTGTTTTTCCTGGAGTTTCCTTACAGACTGTATGGCTAAATGTCTAGGAGCATTTTAGCATGCATTTATTCATTTACTTATTCATTCAAAAACAGTGTACACCTGGTTTTGTGCCAGACATTGTGCTAGGTTTCAGGTAAACACAATAAAAAGATGCCTCACCTGCTGTCAAGAAACGTTTTATGTAGTTAGTGGAGGATTTTCAACTCCTCTATCATATTTTCCCCTAGAGATATTGAGCTTCCTTTCTCTTCTCCTCCCACTTCCACCCACCCTGTTTTTAATAAGAAATATTTCAATGGAAGTTGATTAAATATATGGATAGTATGGAGGTAGAAAAGTACTGAAAACCGCTGATCTGGTGCAGGAGACAAACTTATATACAGGGAATTACAAAGTGCCATTATAAGAACTGTAACAAGGTGATATTCTTTGGACCATAGAAATACAGCAACATGAACATACCTGACCCCATGTATCCTATCCCGTTTCCCAGAGTTTCTTACATATCTAGCTTTAGGATTCAATAAGTCTTCAAATCTACTTTTAGATAGCTCTAAAATCCACTATTGCTTTCTGTCTCCACTCCTCTCCCTCAGTCCAGCTTGCCATCATCATTTACCTGGATAACTATGGTACCTTTTCTCTCTACCCGCTTCTAATCTGTTTTCTACATTTAGTCAGACTGATCTTTCTAAAATACAAATCTGGGCTGGGCATGGTATCTCACACCTGTTTTCCCAGCACTTTGGGAAGCCAAGGCAGGTGAATCACCTGAGGTCACCAGTTCGAGACTAGCCTGGCCAACATGGTGAAACCCTGTCTCTACTAAAAATACAAAAATCAGCCAGGTGTGGTGGTGTGTACCTGTAATTCCAGCTATTCGGGAGGCTGAGGCAGGAGAATTGCTTGAATCCAGGAGGCAGAGGTTGTAGTGAGCCAAGATCACACCACCACAGTCCAGCTTGGGAGACAGAGCGAGACTCCATCTCAAAAAAAAAAAAAAAGAAAAGAAAAGAAAAGAAAAGAAAAACCAAATCTGATGATGTTTTTCCCCTGCTTTTATACATGTAGAATAAAATCTAAATCCTTTGTGCATGTGAGGTTAACCTTTGTGCATTCATCTCTGGAGTCATTCAGTGTTATAATCATCTGCATAGTTATCTTTCTGTAGCTGTAGACTACACATACAGCTCTATGAAGATGGAGACTGTAGTTTATTAATCAGCACATGAATGAGCCTAGCACTCTGCCTGGCACCATGCTCAACACTAGTTGTTGAGTGAATGAAGGATGTGAGCTTGGAGGTCATATTTAGTTGAAGTCATGGGTGCAGATAAAATTCGGATGTAGGAGATGTTCAGTAAGGGTTTTGTTGTATGAATGGACAGAAAATAAGGGTTTGTAGACTGAGAACAGGCATAGTCAATAGAACCCTGAAGAATACTAAGCCTTTCACTGGATGGTAGGGGAAGGTAAATCTGTGAGAGTGATTGTGAAAGTCAGAGGAAAGCTAGGAGAGAGTGTGGGAGGCATGCTAAACAGCAGAGAATTTCAGTAGTGTTTCCTTGGATCTCCAAGACCCAGCACAGGGGCAGGTAAATGAATAGGAGAATGAATGATCAGCAGATTCAAATTCTGCAGCAAAATCAAATACCAAAAGAACTGAGAAGTATTTATTGGATTTGAATTACAGTTGCAGTGGAGTGTTTGGGGCAGAAGACCAGGGAGGGATTGTAGGAGAGGAAGGAGAAATGGTGAAGATAGACCACTCTTAGAAGGAAAAGGAAGGATAATAGACGGGACAGTGTGTGTCTGTGTGCATTTAAAGATGGTAGACACACCAAGGGTGAAGAACTCCACTTTCTGCTTTACTGCTCACCCAACATCAGAGCTCCTCAGCAGGTGCTTCAGTCCTGGGCAAAGATGACTGAATAGTGGATGAACTGATCTTTGTAGAATACAGATCTGATGATGTCTTTCATCAGACATCATCACTACTTCAACACTGGCCATGGCTGGCATGCTCAAAAATCTTCTTGTGGTCCCTAGAAGAGGAGTTTGGGTGGGAAGGACAGCAACAGATCCTGAAGTTGTGAAATGTAGCTTCCAGGTGCTGCAATGGGTCATAGGCTAGGCAATGATCTTAGTTGTTCCCCTGCAAGTTTTTACCCTTACCCATTGGGTGACTTCATACTTTCTTCTGCTCTATGTTCTTTTTATAATTTCTCTAGAAATGATGATGACAATGGTGATGATGATGATGATGATGATGATGATAATAATAATAATGAATAGCTAGGTGCTGAGTTAGGTGCTTTTATGTGCATAATCTAATTTATTCCAGCCAGGAGCCCAGTGAAATACATAAAATTATGCCCATTTTACAGATCAGTAAAGTTACTTGAATAAATATTATATTTACATATATAAATAATATATACATAGTTTGCCCTTGAACAACATGGGTTTGAACTGCACAAGTGCACAAGTATACATGCATTTTCTTCTACTTATGCCACTCCTGAAACAAGGTCAACCCCTCCTCTTCCTCATCCTCCTCCTTATGATTTTTTTCAATAGCATTTACTTTTCTCTAGCTTACTTTATTGTAAGAATATAGCATATAACACATACAACATAGAAATGTGTGTTAATTAACTTTTTATGTTATTGGTAAGGCTTTTGGTCAACAGTACGCTATTAGGTAAGTTTTTGAGGAGTTAAAAGTTGTATGTGAATTTCTGACTGTGCAGTAGTGGGGATCAGTGCCCCAGTTTCTACCTTGTTCAAAGGTCAACTGTATACTTTATATATTATGAGTATAGTATATTCTATTAATATAATATATAAATATACTATATGACATACTATATTACTGTAACACTATATTATTATGTTTATATATAAATACTATATAATATGAATGTATTATAAATATATAGCTGCGTGTATGAAATATGCCTATGTAATATACAATATATACTTGTGTATGCTTAGGTATGCGGAGTATAGATCTGGTAAATAACATAAGAAATATATTTAAAATAAATATTTGCTAATTCAACATGAATTTATGAATTTATGATTAATTTATCAATCAAATTCATATTGATATGGTTTATATTGATCTATAGTAGCTAACTTGAGTTGATAAATTTCAATGAACATAGAATTTATTTTTATTAATCATACTTTGTATTTAGATTTTAGTGGAAGTAAAATATTCTATAAAGCTAAGGGATATACAATCTTTTATGGATTTATAAATGCAGATTGGGATTAAATACATTCCACAGAAGGCCAGTTACGTAACAAGAGTATAATGTTCTTTTAATCTCTTTTGTATCTTTAGAGAGTTATGACATAAATGAGGAGTATTCAGAAAAATATGTAACATTGGGTTTGGTTCTATTCCAAAATTTTAAATTGTAAATAATAGTAACAAAAAAGTCAATTATGACAATTATAACACGTTTACTTTCCTGTTTCTAATAATTCATTTTTGAAATTGAAATATTTCTCTAAGCTAACAGGTAACAATTGTCTTGCTCTCAATGCTTACTATAAAAATGCAAAGTAAAATAGTATTGAGATCATAGCCACATATAATAGTTACTACTTCTTTTAAATCACCAAAATAGTAATGCATTTGGATTAATACTTGAGTCTTCACAGTCATTGCAACCAACTGAATGCAAAATATATTTTAACATATTCTGTAAATGAGTGATGATAGCATGCAGGAATGACAGTGCCTCTTGTGTTATTCTCATTGCAATTCCCTGGACCGATTTTTCTTGTGGTAAAACAAAACCAGGAGAAAAATGCTTTCCTTTTAAAGTAACCTTAAGGCTTACCTTTAAATAGACAACAGAAGCTTGGGAGATCAATGCTTGGGGACTTAAGCTGTATTATTATTGTTACCGTTTAGTATTGCAGAATTACTACCCATACCATACATGAAAGTCTATACAGTTTTAACAAAAGACCTGGCTATATTGACTCACAAAAGGGATTTTTTTCTCACCTCTGAAAATACCTACTTTTTTCATTTTAATTCAACTTAGATCCATCTAGAGAGTTTAAATATATTTAAAATTTTTAGTGGAGAAAATCATCCTTTAATATCAAATAGATTAAAAAACATGCGTTGAATGGTTGACTCAGGGGCTTTCACTAAACTGGCCATGAATGCTGAAACCATCTGTTTTTCTGGACGTTGTCAGGGTGAGTGTGGCAGAGGCAGCTGTTTGCAAAGGGACGCTTTAGATGATGAACCAGCCCATTGTTTCTAAGCAATTCACTTGCATTCAGAGGCTCTACCCAAGCGTACTATAGAGCAATCAAAATCAAACTATTGTTTGTAACAATCATATTGATCTGAAAAGATTGTGGTGGGATGACCCCATTGTAGATGCAAATAGTTGTTCTGAGCAGCTGTATGCTGGCCAATATGTACCTCAGTAGGAAACAGGCTTGGAAGCTAGAGGGCTCTCTGCACCCTACTGGGGGAGGAAAAATGATTATACCCGATTGAATTGCAGTTTAAAGGGACTGGGGGGAATGAAGACACAGGTCTGTCAGTATTAGTGGTAATTTTCCTTCATGAAAAAATTAACTCTAGTGGCAAAGCCATTTTTATATTAAAGCTTTCTGCACACTATGAATTTAGAATCTCCAAAAGATTAGACAATGACTTAAAACTATAGCACAAAAAGTCATTGGGTTTGGTTTTAAATGTTAAGTCCTGATTAGCTCTACCAATTAGAAAATGCACAATCTTAGCTTATCTGGAATTATTCATACACTGTTTAAAGTTTTATAATTTATTTACAACTCAGAAATATGTAGGAACAATCTTGATATTGCAATGTTTGCATAAATATTAAAAAGGACATTTTTGTCTATGCAGAGAGCAAATGGAAGCATACAAAATGAACATTATACTGCTGCATTCTTTAAATAACCAGAATGCTGTATCTTACCCATTAACATTTAAGCTTATTGGTTGTCCTTGTCACTTCATTGCATGCATGCTAATATCTTCTCATATAAAATTTAATCTGTTGAACTAAATGAAGGAATTAGTATCTGAAAGACATCTTTCATTAAGCAATTAACGAATCTCTCCAACAAATCTACAAAAGCATATGTGTTTATATTTAATAATTATTTGTATGATCAGCCAGTTATAACACATACATACATTTAGTTTTAGTTATAGTATTATTCTACCTCAACTTACTGTCATTATACTATAAAGCCCTAGTAAAAATGTGGTTTAAACTGGTTATTTGCTAAGGAGTACCTACATCCATAGTTTATTGACTTTTGCAAGTCCTCTGAGGTTCAGTATAGAACAAAGAAAATTCCCACAGAAGAGATATTTGGCTGTGGATCAAATCTTGCTTTATATTGCAGTGAAAACCAGAAGTGTTATAACAGGGCAAAATTAAGACAATTCATAGGTTTGTGGAGTACATCTCAAAGAAGGGTCAGCACCATATGTGCCAGTTAACTTTCATTGTCAAATATAAGGGGCCAGGGTAAGACTTTGAGTGTTTCTTAAGAAAATGAAAGAAAAACATCATATCTTTAGTTATCCACAATTTCCATTACCTAAATAATTATTTCCGAGCAACACTTTAACTAGTAGCCTACTCTGCTTTACTTGAATATGTTCAATTGTCTTGGTGTTACTGGGATTGTGGCATGGGGTTGAGCTGATGGAGCATTCTACCGTGGCAAATTCTGTCCATCACTAGGTTGGCAGGCCTATGTAATGAGAAAGGGGAAAAAAAAAGAAATTCTTTTTCATTAAATCTCTTGATTTTTTCTTGAATTAACTGGTAGATGAGGATGATTTGATATCTCATGGAAAGGTCATGATATATCTATAAAATAACTCCATCATTTCAAACTTCTTAAATATTTTATGCAGAAAATTAATAAACAGACAATATTTTATTCTTCTAACACTTAGTTGACTGTATTTCCCCTCTCCTTTTAGGAGAATAAATCCAATCATAATTTCTAAAAAAGCCAATATAAAGGATTTATTTCAAGAAGTAATTTCCAGGTTATTTTCCTAGAATGAATAAACATTTGACCAAAATTCTCATACCTATCTGTAGAAATAACTATAGTTTTAGTAAGTGATATTTTGAATGGTGATGTGAGGTGCCAAAATGACATGTGAGCAATCAAAGAATAATTATGTAATGCTCATAACACTTCATTTATTATTGGATTCTACTATGTGCTCATGGGGATGTTAAATTTATATGGAAAGAAACAATATTCTGTTCCAAACAAATAAATTAAAAATATATTAGTATGTATTAGGGGCTGTATTTTGCTCCCCCCCCCCAATTAATATGTTGAACTCCAAATATGAGTAGCTCAGAATGTGACCGTTTTTGGAGATAGGGTCTTTAAAGAAGTAATTGAAGTTAAATGAGGTCATATACATGGGCCCTAATCCAGTCAGACTGGTGTCATAATAAAAGGAGGTACACACAGAAGCACAAGGGATGCGCAACTATGGAGAAAAGGTCAGGTGAGGACTCAGTGAGCAGACAAGCCAAGGAGCCAGGTCTTGGAAGAAGTCAACACTGTTGACACCTTGATCTTGGACTAATCCTGCAGACACCTTGATCTTGAACTTTTAGCTTCAAGAACTGCGAGAAAATAAATTTTTCTTGTTTAAGCCACCCAGAGAGTAGTGTTTTGTTATATCAATCCTAACAAATTAATATGGTATGCTGAGGCCATGTGGTAATTTACTCTGCTTTTCTTGATTTGGTAAGTCTTTTCTTGCAGCTCACAACTAATTAGTGTTGAATCAATTAACAGATATAGAGCCTACTAAGTAAGCCTAATTATTTCTAGCATTCCCCCCCCCCCCCTTTTTTTTTTTTTTTTTTAATAAGGTGAATGAACAGATCTTTTGTGAATGTCCAGGAGCCCTCTGGGAAACCCCAGAGATAGTTTAGATATTTAAAAAAATGGAAAATGTTTTGTTGTTTGTTTTTTTTTGTTTGTTTGTTTTTTGGCTAATCTGAATTCTGATGTTAGGAAGGCAAAATCAAGAGTTGTCAGTGAACATTTTTATCATTTCATTAAGAGGGTATCATAGGTACCTTGGAAGAAAGATTGGTGTTGGCTTGGCTGCCTGTTAGTCAAAGTGGCAATACAAAATTTGTAAATAAAACATAGAAGAAGGAAATGAAGTTATAATGAACCCTAGCATTTAGAAATGAAAAACATTTTAAAACAGTCAAAGACATGATAAAGTATACAAAAAGTAGGAAATTATTCTGATGGCATATGGAGGGTTACAAAGAAAAAACTTTTTGCCACCTCTGATAAAGAGTAGACTGAATTCTCCAAGACCAATTTGACATTTTAACAGAGAATATAAAATTGGAATATAACATTTTATTGTAAAGCATTCATGGTCTTTTTTTCTTATTAATAAATCCATCAAAACAGAAAGTTTTACAAAATTTTAACACATTTCAGTGCTTTTAGTTAGTCTTATTATTTGCAGTCATTAGAAACCAGGGCAATGAAGCTTACTTTTTACAAAACTCCTACAGTTTTTTACATGGATTCAAATTATGCCTTTATTGGCCGGGCGCGGTGGCTCAAGCCTGTAATCCCAGCACTTTGGGAGGCCGAGGCGGGCGGATCATGAGGTCAGGAGATCGAGACCATCCTGGCTAACACGGTGAAACCCCGTCTGTACTAAAAAAATACAAAAAACTAGCCGGGCGAGGTGGCGGGCGCCTGTAGTCCCAGCTACTCGGGAGGCTGAGGCAGGAGAATGGCGTAAACCCGGGAGGCGGAGTTTGCAGTGAGCTGAGATCTGGCCACTGCACTCCA
>NW_016804965.1:1590088-1696023 GCF_001698545.2 Rhinopithecus bieti
AAAAAAAAAAAAAAAAAAAAAAAAAAAATTATGCCTTTATTATCTTCTTTTATATCTTAAAATAGCCAGGTACTTTACTTGAGGACAAAACCACTTTTTTTTTTCTTTTTATAAACAACACATATCTCTTTACCTTGCATAGGCAACCTATTTCTCTACCACTACTGCTTCTACTCTCATAAAACTACTCCACAAATGTAAAAGTAGGAGGCCAAAATGCATACATTAAAATGATGTTTGGGACTAATGGTTCAGCATTCTATTACACTTGGAAATATACAAGTATTCAAAGATTATCTATTAATTAACAGTGTAGTATTTTTTCAGTATTTACATTAACTAAAGATCTGAAAGAATTATATTTAAATTGACATAGTACAGATCATAATTTCTGTGGTTATGAAATATTTGTCAGAATTATAATTCAATTTGGTTGCACAGATGCATAATTTTCTATTTTTCATAATCATAGATTTTATATGAGAATAGTGTTAACCTATCTGATCAGTAAATCAGTATAAGAAGTTTAAGAAGTTTATACTAACTAGCCTCTGTTGATATCTACACAAAAGCTTGCTGGGATTTGAATTGGATTGTGTTGAATTTATAGATCATGTTGGAAAGAATTGACATCTTAACAATATTGAACCTTCCAATTCATGAACATAGTTTATCTCTACCACATATTTTTATCTTTAATTTCTTTTATTAGAGTTTTGTAGTTTTCTGCATATATATCCTGTACACATTTTGTTAAGTTTATAACAAGCATTTCATTCATTTTGGTGTATTTTAAATGGTATTGTGCTTTTCAATTCAAACCCAAATTTTATTGCTGGTATATATGAGAGTAATTTCCTGTCATATATTAACCTTGTATCCTATAACCTTACTATAATTGATTATTTGTTTAAGAATTTTGGGGGCTGGGCACGGTGGCTCATGCCTGTAATCCCAGCACTTTGGGAGGCCAAAGCGGGGATCTCCTGAGGTCAGGAGTTCGAGACCAGCCTGACCAACATGGAGAAACCTCGTCTCTACTAAAAATACAAAATTAGCTGGGCGTAGTGGTGCATGCCTGTAATCCCAGCTACTCGGGAGGCTGAGGCAGGAGAATCGCTTGAATTCAGGAGGCGAAGGTTGCGGTGAGCCGAGATCACGCCATTACACTCCAGCCTGGGCAACAAGAGCAAAACTCTGTCTCAAAAAAAAAAGAAAAAAGAAAAAAAGTCGTTCAAATCTCTGTGATTTCTACATAGAAAAATCATGTTATGCACAAATAAAATTTTATTTCTTCCTTCTTCACTCTATCTTCCAGTCTGTACACCTTTTATTTTATTTTCTGGTGTTAAAGCTAACTAGAATTTTCAGTAAGATGTTATATGGGAGTAGTGAAGGGAACATTCTTTCCTTATTCTCTAACTTAGGGAAAGAGCATACAGTTTTTCACTATTAAACATCATGTTAAAGATATGTTTTTTATCAGTATTTTTTATTAAGTTTAGGAAGATTCTCATTAGCCCTGGTTTCCTTAGAGTTTTTATCATGATGGATCCTGGGTTTTGTCAGATGCTTTTTCTCTATCAATTGATATTATCATGTGATTCTTTAGTCTGTTGATATGGTGAATTACATTAATTGATTTTCAGATATTGAACCAAATTGCATACCTGGATTAAATTTCACTTGGTCCTGGTGTATGATTTTATTTATACATTGATTTACTAATGTTTTGTTGAGGATGTTTGCATTTATGTTTAAAAACCACATTGGTCTGTCACTCTCTCGTAATGGCTTTATCTGGTCTTGCTATTAGAGTGGTGCTGGCCTCATACAATGAGTTAGGAAGTGTTCTGGAAGAAATGATATAGAATTGGTATTTGTTTGTCCTTAAATGATTGAAAAAAATTGCCAATTGTATCATCTGGGCCTGGTGCTTCCTTTTTGGGAGATTGTTAGTTAGGGACTGGATTTTTTTTTTTTGATAGATATAGGCCTACTCAAATGATATATTCCTCCTTTTATGAGTTTTGGTGTTTATGTCTTTTAAGGAATTGGTCCATTTCACCTAAGTTACCAAATTTGTGGGCATAGAGTTTTTCATAATATTCCTATTAATCTTTTAATGTTCGTTGGATCTATAGTGATTACCCCTCTTTCATTTCTAATATTGGCAAGTTATATCTTCTCTGTTTTTTTTTTGTTGTTGTTGTTGTTGTTAGCCTGGCTAGAGACTTCTCAAATTTATTGATGTTTTCAAACAATCAGCTTTGGTTTTGTTGATTTTCTGTATTGTTTTCCTAATTGTAATTTTGTTTGTCTCCTATAAGGTATACTATTACACATCTTCTGCTTGCTTTATGCTTAAGTTGATCTTGTTTCTATAATTTCTTGAGTTGAATGCTAGATTATTGATTATAGATCTTTTATAATTAATGCACTTATATCATAAACATAATATGTAAATATATATATTATTGACCGATGTACTTCTTCCTTGACCCATGTTTTATTTAGGAATTTGTTGTTTAATTCTCAAATATATGGAGATTTTTCAGCTTTTATTCTGTTTTTGATTTCTAGCTTAATTTGACTGTGGTCTGAGAAAACACTTTGTATAATCTCTTTTAAATTTGTTAAGGTGTGTCTTACAGCCCAGGATGTGGTCTGTCTTTTTAAGTGTTCTGTGTAAGCTTGAGAGGAATGTTTATTTTATTGTTGTTTCTTCTCCAGTGTTCTTCCTCTCTTTATGTAGATCCATGTTTTGTTTTATTTAACCTATATCATTTTTCTTCTCCCTAAAGAAGTTCTTTTAACATTTCTTGCAGAGTAGGTTGTCTGGTGATGAATTCCCTGTTTTTGTCTGAAAAAAGTCTTTACATATCTCTTTCACTTTTGAAGGATAATTTTGGTGGATATCAAATTTTAAGTTGATTTTTTTCAAACTTTAAATATTTCAATCCACTCTTCTTTCTTGCATGAAAAGAAGTCTACCGTCGTTCTTATCCTCTTCTGGTTTCTTTCGAGATTTTCTCTTAATCTATTTGTTTTTTAGTTTGAATATGATATGTTGAGATGTGAATATTCAAGAGAACCACTTGGTGCTCTTTGAATTTTCTGTGTATGTAATTTCATATCTGTCATTAATTTGGAAAATTCTAAGACTTTATTACATCAAATATTTCTTCCATTTTGATCTCTCTTTTCTTCTAGTATTCTAATGATACATCTGTTACACATTTTGAAATTGTCCCACAATTCTTTCATTCTTTGAGGTAAACAGACATTTTAGTTAGAGAATTTATGGAAGTCTTGCTAGGTGTTGGGCTGTGTTTAATGTTCGCTGTAATGGTAGGTGCCGGGGCCTCAACTTCCTCTAGTGTTCGTTTTTGTCTCCACTTTTGTCTTTGAGCTTCTCTAGGAATTATTCCTTAAATAGATTCTATGTGTTTTCTACTCTTCCCAGTAAACTACCATTATACCAGAGTCCTGCTAATATGGTGGTAAGGCATGGGAGAGGAAAAGCATTCCATAATCTTATGATTAAATCTCAGTCTTTTAGGGGGTCTGTATTCCTGGGCTGTGACCTTCACCTATGTTTCTTAGCTTCCCTCAGTTCCCTTAGGTGAGACAGAAAGGCTAGAGAGAGTCCAGTAGGAGAAATGCCCTGTGCCTGGGGCGGGAGTAAGTCTCTGGTAAAATCTTTCCCCCGGAAAATAAGCCTTTGTTCTAGAAAATGCTCTGTGAATATTTCACAAATACTCTTTCCCTCTGCCTGCCAGAGACAGAAGGGAATCTGTTTTAGCTCTTCTCTATGAGAACATGGCAGGGTTCCTGGAGGTAAAACCCTTAAAAGTGTTGGGGGCCCAAGACTGGCTCCCAGGAGTTTCTCACTATTAACACTAGTCCACACTCACCCCCCAGGAATTTGTCAAAATTAACATTTAAATGTTTCCTACCAGTTTATGACTCTAGTGGCTTCTGTTTCAGGTAAACTGATCTTGGCTGTCGACTCTTTGGATTAGCTTGATTCTCCAGATTTTGGGGTGGCAGTTTGCCTTGCAAGCTCAGTTCTCTGAAGCTTCCAAGAAAAATTGTTGATTTTTAGTTCATTTAGCTTTTCCTTTTGTACAGACATAAGTGATGACTTCCCAGCTCTTTACATATTGGAGCTGAAACCAGAAGTCTAGTTAGTATCTTGATTAGAAAAAGAACCCAAATTATGTTTTATATGGGTGTGTGTGTGTGTGTGTGTGCATATATGTGTGTGTGTGTTTTCTTGTATTATATTCTATCCTGATAAAATTATGGAGAAAACAGTTTCTTTTAAACCAGTGATCAAACACTGAAAAGAGAACAATGATTTGATTTGCCAATGATTGTGAACATAGCTTCTTACAGGAAAATGCTTCTGAGCTAGTAGTTTCTTTGAGAAGATTTTTTTCTTTCTTTCTTAATAGACTAGCACATTTAAAGTGTTAGAAATTCAGTTTTGAAAAAACTTTTCTGGGATTTTAAGAATGCTAAATATATGGAGTGCTTATTGGTATCTATAAACCAATCACAATCTTTTTTTATTTCTAGAGACTTCACAATATAAATTTTAATTACTCCAAAGTTAGAAAAGTATTTTACAATTACGCATGAGAAGTAAATTCTTTTCTCAGTAGAGGTATGCAGATTCTTAGAGAACTTACAGCTTTAGTTTTACATATTCAGCTCCAGGTCAGACTAAACCTAGAATATAAAAATTCAGATCTGAAAGAGAGTCTGCTTTTCAATGGAAGGTAAGATATACATTTGCACAGACAGATAGAAAAACAAAAAGACTAACAAACCAATATCTCTGTTGTCTCTCATCTGAAAAAGAGTAATTCCTGTCTCTACACAAAAGAGATCACCAAATAAGTAGAACATAAAACCAAATTCCCAGTTACTACTGCCACCAATCGGGAATAACCTGTTGGCTATGCACAAACAAGAATAAAAACAACATTAGCCAAGAACAAAAACCAAACAAACAAAACACAAGTCAGAAGAAAAAAAATAGAAAAATTTAGTCAGCGAACCTGAAATTCTGTTGCCTCCTGGAATCCTTTCATTCCAGGATCCAAGAAAAGATGGACTGAGAAGAGGAGACTAGGAGGTATATTTTCAGGCAATGCAGTTTAATTGACTTCTCAGACATCTTGGTACTTACAAGGCATAATTTTGAAAAGTTAAAAATATGATTCTTATACAAATATGGAAAGAACATGCATTAACATTTATTTAACTCTTTAATGAGGGAACTAGCAGGATGAAAAAGCTGGATTATGCTTTACAGGTTTTAATGCCAAGCTGAGAGTACTGGATTTGAGCTAGTGCACTTTATCACTTTTAGTTTTGCCATTTGAGATTTTAAATGGCCAACGTGGCCCCACTCTAACAGACTTGCCAATGTAGCTTTTCTTTTGTTTTCTTTTTTCATTAAAAAGAAAAACAAAACAAGATTTATGTACATTTTTTCTTTATATTGAGGGATAATCTTTAAGTGGAGCCAGGCATGCCTGTAGTTCCAACTACTCGGGAGGCTGAGACCAGAGGATCGCTTGAGTCCAGAAATTCAAGGTTGCAGTGAGCTATGATCACATCACTACACTCTGTCTAGTCTGGGTGACAAAGTGAGACAATATCACACACACAAAAATAGACCTTTAAAATTTGACTGATTAAGGATGTTTTTCATTCAGTATATAATCACTTCATACAGAGAGCTCTAGAACATGTCTTCTGTCTCATTAATTTATTTGTTAAAATATACTTATGGAGAGTCAGGTATTGTGCCAAGAATGTAAAGGTAAAAAAGATAGACATTGCCTCTGTCCCTAGAGATTTTATAGTTCAGCCTCAAGTATTAATTAAGTAAAAATTTAAAATAGCATATCTGTTATAGACAGTAGACAGAATTAGATTAGATATGAGATATGGATTTGGTAAAATGAAATGTGAATAAAATTAAAGAAAGCAAGCAAATAAAATTTTTGAAACTCCCAGGAATTAAAAAAAAAAAAAATTCAGGCTGGGTGTAGTGGCTCACACCTGTAATCCCAGCACTTTGGGAGGCTGAGGTGGGAGGATCATGAGGTCAGGAGTTCAAGATCAGCCTGGCCAACACGGTGAAGCCCCATCTCTACTAAAAATAAAATAATTAGCTGGGCATGGTGGCAGGCACCTGTAGTCCCAGCTACTTGGGAGACTGAGGCAGGAGAACTGCTTGAATCCGGGAGGTGGAGGTTGCAGTGAGCCCAGATCATGCCACTGCACTCCAGCCTGGGAAACAGCAGAACTCTGTCTCGAAAAAATAAAATAAATAAAAATTCAGGTTGGGTTAGTTTTTGACTAAAGCAAAGAGATTTGTTTGTATTTTCTTGCATTTTTTGTGTCTCTAGCCCAGCCTTCTTTTTCCATTTGATCCATTCGTGTGTCATCAGAACATTCCATAAGAGATGGATGGAGTACCAAGGGAAGGGAAGCATGTGTCAGATGATTGTAATGATTTGAATCTAATATTGGTAGAAGAAGTCAAAGAAGTCACTGATTTGGGATTTATATGGGTGTTTTTCTCGTGGAAAAGGCAAAATTCAGATCTATATTTTTAGTGACACATTCAAGGTGGGTGTTTATTTCCGTAATAGGGATGTAAACACAAAGACTTCCTGATAAATTTATTTATTTTTCTAGATACCTTGATTCTGTAGTGATAATTATTATTTAATGTTGTCAGAAGAAAAAAGGCATTTACTCTCTAGGAAGTGTATAATACTTAGGGCATAGGTGAAAACATTAAAATTTTATTTTTATTTTTTAATTATGCCTTTAAAATTTTCTTCTTTTAAGCATGCTTTACAACATATATTAGTATTGTAGAGGAAGAAACATAACTTTACCTTTCTCTGTTGATCAGGCACTGTGGAGACAGATACACTGGAGTCCCTCTGTGAGAATTCTTACCCTTTTCCAGTTTTCCCAGGATCCCATCTGCAGGCTCCAGAGCAAGTGGGATGTCCCACAGATCCCATTCTCATTGCCAGAGTTGTAGGGGAAGAATTATAATTTTCTCTCTACTTTTTCTGAGTTATTTGCTGGAACCCCCCCCCCCACCCCACCCATAACAAGAGACAGATTAATAATATAAAAACAAATAGAGAGAGGCTTATTAACATGTGTGCCTCATGTATACATGAGAATAAATCTCAAGGAAGGTGTTTTGAGTTCAGATTTAAATATCACCTTCAGCTGAAACAAAGAAACATTTTGGAAAGGTTAGTTATGGAAAGGTGACCAGGAAAAGCACAGCTAAGAAGTGTAAGTTTTGTTATCCAGATATAAACAGGCACCTTCTCTTGTGATTTTAGTCATCCTTCTCTTCCTGGTACAGAGAGTGGAGACACCCTTAGAAATGGAGATTTCCTTTATAGATACAAATTTTTCTTACAAAAGGGTAACTTCTACTCTGTTTTTGAGCCTCTCCTGTGTCTGTAATTTCTCAAAATCAGTTCAAAATAATTATTATGCCAAAGGGGCATATTTTACAGTGACATATTTTTTCTAGTATAGTATATCCATTTTAGAATAAATATTGTATATCCATTTTTAAATAAATATATAGATATTGAGGGAACACGCACTTCTTATAGAACAGGAACTCACTGAGACAAGTTTAGAGAGCAGTGGTCTAGGGCAGGGGACCTCAATCCCCAGGCCATAGACCCAGTACTGGTCCATGGTCCATCTCCTTAGCTGCACCTCCTCCGGATCAGTGGCAGCATTAGATTCTCATAGGAGTGACCAATCCCTGGTGCCAAAAAATTTGGGGATGCTGGTCTAGGGAGGCTATTGTCCTAAAATATTTTTCCCATTCCTTTTCTTGGTAAAACCAAATGAGTTATAATAGTGACCAACCTAATTTTCAGGCAACCAGTATACTTATGCTTTTGTTAAATAAAAAATGAAAAAAAAGTCTATAGAGAAGCATGTTTATGCTTTTCTGTAGTTAAAAATTATGTTAGCAAATAAAGGGGTGTCTTTACCCAGTAGAACAATTTAGGGATGCTTAGAACAATCCTCACATGATATATAGGACTAAAAATAAACATTTGTTGACCTAGTAGGTTTTAGATACTAGAACTAGGCACTAGGGATTTGCTGTGGTTTGAATGTTTATGTCCCCTTCAAAATTCATGTTGAAACTTATAATCACCAGTGCAACAGCATTAAGTGGTGTGGCCATTGGGAGGTGATTAAGTCATGAGGGTTATGCCATCATGAATGGATTAATGCATTATGAAAGCGCTTGAGAACCAGGTAGGCCTGGTTTCCCTTTTTGCCCTTCCATCTTTTCTACCATGTGAAGACACAGCATTCAAGGTGCATTTTAGAAGCAGAGATACCAGACACTGAACCTGCTGGTGCCTTGATTTGGGACTTTCCAGCTTCTAGAACTGTGAGAAAATTAATTTCTGTACTTTATAAATTACCCAGTCTCAGGTATTTTGTTAGAGCAGCACTAGTGGACTAAGGATCCAGTGGTAAAAAAGGCAGATGTGATCTCCGTCCTCGTGGGGTACACAGGCGAATTTGTTTATCATACACATAAGTTTGTAATTATTAGTTATAAGAATTGAATGTGTTATTATTTGTAAAGCACTTACTATAATACCTGAGCACAAAGTAAGCACACAAATACATATACATTTTAAAGCAAAAGTACTGAATATGAACAGAATGTATAATGGAGTGGTGTTCACCTAGTCTGAGCTTCCCTGAGGAAGTGACTTTTATTTTTATTTTTTTAATTTTAATTTTAGTTTATTTTTTGAGATGGGATCTGGCTTTATTGCCTGCACTGAAGTGCAGGGGCACAATCATAGCTCACTGCAGCCTCAAACTCCTGGGCTCAAGCAGTCCTCCTTCCTTAGCCTCCCAAATAGCTGGGACTATAGGCATGCACCACCATGCCTGACTAATTTAAAAAAACAAAACAAAACAAAAAACAATTGTAGAGATGGAGTCTCCCTAGGTTTCCCAGGCTGGTCTCCAACTTCTGGCCTCAAGTGATCCCTTTGTCTTAGCCTCCCTAAGGATCCTAAACTAGGATTACAAGCATGGGTCATAGCACATGGCAGAAGTGGTTTTCAACTTGAGACCTCAAAGCTGAGTAGAAATTTCCAAGTACTACCGGGCGCGGTGGCTCAAGCCTGTAATCCCAGCACTTTGGGAGGCCGAGACGGGCGGATCACGAGGTCAGGAGATTGAGACCATCCTGGCTAACACGGTGAAACCCCATCTCTACTAAAACTACAAAAAACTAGCCGGGCGAGGTGGCGGCGCCTGTAGTCCCAGCTACCCAGGAGGCTGAGGCAGGAGAATGGCGTGAATACGGGAGGCGGAGCTTGCAGTGAGCTGAGATCTGGCCACAGCACTCCAGCCTGGGTGACAGAGCGAGACTCTGTCTCAAAAAAAAAAAAAAAAAAAAAAAAAAAAAAAAATTTCCAAGTACCTTCCAAAAATGCCAAGCCTGTGTCAGCCTTTACACAAAGGCTGGCTTTCTAGGTGTGACTTGGCAAGCAGTAGTAGCGTATGGTAGAGAAGAGCTGTCCTGTGCATGTGGAACTGATTGGCAATCAAATTCTTCTTTGTAAATACTGCTCGCTACTGTTGGGTAGTTGTGGAGAGATAATGCCCATAAAGCACTAGTTAGTCCTCAGATGGTGGGTGAGAAATGTTATCTCATCCTATTTCACCTGTGTGGGCATCAAAAGCCACTGTGTATCCACTGGAGAGGGGAGGCCTGCAATGCAACCTTTAGGAATTCCAACCTCTCTTTCGTCTCTAGCGCATCAGATCATTGTTCATCCTTCGATATAGGAGGGGACCCATCTCTTAAAGTGACAGATTTCATTTACATTTTGTTTTAGCACATGGTTACTGTGCCCCTGAAAAAACTCATCAGAGTTCTCGATGTGTATGTGTGTGCATATATATTGTATCAGTGCATTCTCATGCTGCTAATAAAGACATACCTGAAACTAGGTAATTTATAACGGAAGGAGATTTAATTGACTCACAGTTTAGCACCACTGGGGAGACCTCAGAAAACTTAACAATCATGGTGGAAAGGGAAGTAAACACGTCCTTCTTCACAGGGCGGCAGGAAGGAGACGTGCAGAGCAGAGGTTGGAAAAGCCCCTTAAAAAGCCATTAGATCTCCTGAGAACTCACTCACTATCGTTAGAACAGCATGAGGGGACTGCCCCCATCATATAATCACCTCCCGCAAGTTTCCTCCCACAACATGTTGGGATTACAAATCAAGATGAGATTTGGGTTGGGGATGCAGAGCCAGACCATATCATTCTGTCCCTGGCCCCTCCCAAATCTCACGTTTCTCACATTTCAAAGCACAATATGCCATCCTAACAGTTCCCCAAAGTCATAACTTATATCAGCATTAACCCGAAAGTGCAAGTCCATGGTCTCATCTGAGACAAGGCAAATCCCTTCTGCCTATGAGCCTGTGAAGTCAAAAGCAAGTTAGTTACTTCCTAGATACAATGGAGGTACAGGCATTGGGTAGATACACCCATTTCAGATGGGAGAAATTAGCCAAAACAAAGGGGCTACAGGCCACATGCTGTCCAGAATCCAATAAAGCAGCCATTAAACCTTAAAGTTCCAAAATGATCTCCTTTGACTTCATGACTCACATCCAGGTCACAATGATGCAAGAGGTGGGCTCCCATGGCTTGGGCAGCTCTGCCTCTGTGGCTTTGCAGAGTACAGCCCCCCTCCCAGCTGCTTTCACAGACTGGCCTTGACTGGCTGTGGCTTTTCCAGTTGCACAGTGCAAGCTATAAGTGGATCTACAATGCTAGGTTCTCAAGGACGGTGACCCACTTCTCACAGCTCCACTAGGCAGTGCCCCAGTGGAGACTCTGTGTGTGGGCTCCAGCTCCACATTTCCCTTTCACACTGCCCTAACAGAGGTTCTCCATGAGGGCTCCACCCCTGAGGCACACTTCTGCCTGGACATCCAGGTGTTTCCACACATCCTCTGAACTCTAGGTGGAGGTTCCCCAACCTCAGTTCTTGACTTTATTATACCACAGGCCCAACACCACGTGGAAGCCACCAAGGCTTGGGGCTTACACCCTCTGAATTCATGGCCTGAGCCATAACTTGGCTCCTTTTTGCAGCTGGAGCTGAAGCATCTGGGATGCAGGACACCATGGCACAAGGGCACCAAGTCCAAAGACATGGTGAATGAAACCATTTTTTCCTCCTAGGCCTCTGGCCTGTGATGGGAGAGGCTGCTGTGAAGGTCTCTGACATGCCCTGAAGAAACTTTCCCCATTGTCTTTGTGATTAACATTCAGCTCCTTGGTACTTACGCAAATTTCTGCAGCAGGCTTGAATTTCTCCCTAACAAATGGGTTTTTATTTTATATCTCATCATCAGGCTGTAGAGTTTCCAAACTTTTATGCCCTGCTTCCTCTCGAATGCTTTGCTGCTTAGAAATTTTTTCGGCCAGATACCCTAAATATCTCTCTCAAGTTCAAATTTCCACAGATCTCGAGGGTGGGGCAAAATGCTGCCAGTCTCTTTGCTAAAGCATAGCAAGAATCACGTTTATTACAGTTCCCAACATGTTTCTCCATCTGAGACCTCCATACAGTTCCCATTACAGTTCCCAACAAGTTCTCCATCTGAGACCAGGAAGTTCCAAACTTTCCCACAACTTTCTGCCGTCTTCTGAACCCTCCAAATCGTTCCAGCTTCTGCCTGTTACCCAGTTCCAAAGTCGCTTCCACATTTTTGGGTATCTGCAGCATCACCCCACTCCTGGTAACAGTTTACTGTATTACTCCATTATCACGCTGCTAATAAAGACATACCGGAGACTGGGTGATTTATAAAGAAAAGAGGTTTAATTAACTTACAGATCAGCATGGCTGGAGAGGCCTCAGAAAACACTGTGATGGCAGAAGGGGAAAAAAAGCACATCCTTCTTCACAGGGCAGCAGGAAGAAGAAGTGAAGAGGAGGGAAAACTCCCTTATAAAACCATCAGATCTTGTGGGACTCACTATCATGAGATCAGCATGAGGGGACCACTTCCATGATCTAATCACCTCCCACAAGGTCCCTCCCCTAGTATGTGGGGATTACAATTCATGCTGAAATTTGGGTGAGGAAACAGAGCCAGACCATTTCATATATACTGTGTGTGTGTGTGTGTGTGTGTGTGTGTGTATGCAGACAGTCCTTGCTTCATAGGGCCCCAATTTACACAAATTTCAGTAACTATGGTTTAGTTACATAATACCAGTACTCCAACAGCATAGTTCAAATTTTAGTTACCACATTTTGTTAACTGAGTAATTGCATAACATATATATTTGACTGCCAGATCTTTAGTTCACAAATAATTAGGTAGATAACAGGTACTCATCTCAATCAATGACCAATCATGTCACTGTTTTTCAAAGTCTGTCATGATGGGTCACTGCACATCTGCTATTCAGTTCATGCACAGATCACAAAGCATGTACTTTTGTTGCCTCCTTGTCTCTCAGTGATAAACCTATGGGATATTTTACAAAAATGGAAGCTTAAAAGAGGGAGTTGGCCAACAAAGATGACTGGGCATGGTGGCTCATGCTTGTAATCCCAGCACTCTGGGAGCCTGAGGAGGGTAGATCACCTGAGGTTGGCAGTTTGAAACCAGCCTGGCCAGCATGGTGAAACCCCATCTCCACTAAAAATACAAAAAAAAAAAAAAAAAAAAAAAAAAATTAGCCAAACATGGTGGTGTGTGCCTATAGTCCCATCTACTCAGGAGGCTGAGGCAGGAGAATTGCTTGAACCCAGGGGGCGGAGGTTGCAGTGAGCTGAGATCGTATCACTGCACTTCAGCCTGGGTGACAGAGTGAGAATCTGTCTCAAATAAATAAATAGATAGATAGATAGATAGATAGATAGATAGATAGATAGATAGATAAGTAAAAGAAAATATAGCAAAGAAACAAAAGGTGATAAAACTGTAGGTGAAATTAGAATCAAACATGTATAGAAGACATAGCTGACTAGGAATGTTGACAGCATAGCCATTCAAAAGACTAGATTCACAGCTAGAGGGACTTAGTGAAGGTGAACAATTTACCGACATAAATGAGAAAACTATTTGTGACAAAAAGGACAAAGATGTCCCAGAGGAAGTGACACTGACAAGAAACTTTACATTAAAGGAATGCTCCAAAATATTTCATAACATTCAAAACACACAGGATAAAATGTTAGAATCAGATCCAAATTTAGAAAGGAATGTGATGATTCATCAGGACATAGGCAAGATGCTTACCCCATTTCTTGTTGTAAGTTTCACGACAAGAAATTCAAGCTATTCTTGGTTAAGATTTTTATGAAGGGAAAAAAATCTCCCTCTTAAAATGTCTTCTAGTGTTTTAAATTTCACTATGCTGAATAAATATTAGTTTTATTAATTTTTTATTTCTCTAATATTTATAACTAACATAAAAGTTTTTAACGCCTTGACAAACAATTTTAAAGGTCAAAGAACAATAATAAATTTTCCCATTTGTTATTAAGACTGCTTTGCACAGTTCAGCATAAATGATCATGTTTATGGCTCTGCACCATTATGCAAGTCAAGGACTGCCTTTATGTGTGTCTGAACATGTCTGTGTAAGATTGCGTGTGCATGATTGTATGTGTGTATGTGTGCATGTGTGAATGTGTTTGTGTATATTCTGATCAAGTAATGAAGGATAGGAAGTCCTGGATTAATATTTTTCACTTTGTTTTGATGTGTCAGGTATCATAAGACCATCTGAAATACGTATTTACATTAGCTGTTATCTTAGAGCTTCTCTTTGATATTTTTACAGTTTTTCTGAGACAAGGTGTCAATCTGTTTCCCAGGTTGGAGTGCAGTGGTACTCTCACAGTTGTCTGCAGCCTCAACTTCCCAGGCTCAAGTGATCCTTAGACCTCAGCTTCCCTAATAGCTGGGACTACAAGAGTACACCACCACGCCCAGCTAATTTTTGTATTTTTTGTAGAGATGGGGTTTTGCCATGTTGCTCAGGCTGTTCTCAAACTCCTGGACTCAATGGATTCACCTGCCATGGCCTCCAAAAGTGCTGGGATTATAGGTGTGAGCCACTGAGCCTGGTCTAAGGTAGAATTTCTTGGGTAGGATATTCTCTCTTAACAGTCTTTTTTCACTCATTGCATTATAAACAATTCAAGAAATGGCAGAAATTTCTTGAACATTTTGAAACTGAATTTCAGTTGTTTTCCTTATTTTTTCTAGAAGTGTTTGATAATTCTCTTGAGTTTTTCTTAATGATAATAATAATTCTAATAAACACAATAATAGCAGCCAACATTGACTGAACATTTAGTATGTGTCAGCTTCTTTGCAGAATATTTAATATATATTTACTCAACAATTATAATAACTTAAAATTTGAATACATTTGGAAGGAGAAGTCTTTTACACATCAATTATGGTTGATGTAACTGACACCTTAAGAGTTTTTCACATCTGAGATGGGGGGCTAACGGTGTGGGGAAGGATCTGTTGCTGATCTCTGCACTTTCGCTCACCGCATGTGACCAAGTGGCTTTAATGGCGTGAGACTTGCTCTCTAGAGAGGAGCTGTAAGATCTGACCACTGAAACCACCACAAGGATCTAAAATGTGCTATTACCTTGTATTTGGTAACAATATACTTGGTAACTTGCTTGTATGACATAAAGAAACATGGAAAAAGAACCAGCCTAGTAAGTGCCTAGAGATACTGGCAGTCCATGATAATTAAACTCTCCAAATCCTCCCATAGAAAACTCAATGAGCTGTATTTACTTCTTTCTGGCATTATAAAAATTATGTATCCTTTTATGTGCAGAGACAGTTCCTTAGGGATGAAGAGTTATGCATGCTCATTAACAGAAGAATGTGTACCACAGCAGGTACTGCATGCTAAACCCAAGACTTATGACCCTATTGTCCACATGAGTGGCAAGCATAACTTCTCCATTGTGGTGGTGAATGAGAGGATGAAGAGATAATGGTGGTAATGAAAGAGGTTAATTTAAATGTTCTTGCTCCATACTTTGGTTGAATATTCAGATACATTTCAAATTAACCGTGCTTCTTAAAAGGTTAGAATCCAAGTGTGGAATTTTTTTTTTTTTTTTTTTTTTGCTTAATTTCCTCTGTTTTGAAATAGAAGACAACATTGGAATTCTGTGTTAGAATTGTCCAAGCACATTGCCCTGACTGTGAACCTTGAGTATTGGTTTTAAGTCTGTCAGTCTAAAAAAACTTTAGATTGTTCTCATTGAGCTTTCTAGACTGACTTTCCCTGACTCTGTGGGCATGTGTATTAGCATAATCTTTGCCTAAAGATTTCTACTTGGTCAACTGTTCCCTATAGTCCTTTTCAGTTTAGAAGAATGCAGTATTGGGACAGATGCGGTAGCTTTGATGTTGGAATCTTCATGATAATTCTTCTTTTCAAAAACTTAGGTCCTTTGTGTCATTTACTATTATGATCAATGTACATATTGTGTGAAGACCTAATTCATGAGAATTATCATGAAAATTGGTTCATTGACTACATATACATTAAAAGATCTCAAGTGAACAAAAAGTAATTTGTGAGGAAAAAATAATTCAATGAAAGCAACAAATGCTAGGGAATTACGTCATTTGGAGGCCTAGTCAGCAAAGAGAAATGGTGAATTATTATACTTTTTGCTTAAAAGAAATAAGAAGTATAAAAATTTAGGCTCTCAAATGAAGGAAAATGAATTGAGAGCCTTTATAATACTGTATTGTCTCAGATTGGGTTCCTCAGAAGCAGAACTCCCAGGGGAAACCCTTAAGTGGGCAGGGAGAAAGCACAACAGGGAAAGGAGAAAGTGGAGGAAGGGTTTGACTTAGCTTGGACAGAGTCTCCCAGAGGGGGACTTCATTCAGTCTAACCCTATAGCACTCTGGAGTATGAATTAGACCTATTTGTGCTGCAGGTTCACACTCCTTCACCCCATACTCATTGGATGATAGTCTCAGGGTGTGCAAAGGATCATAGACCCTCAGGCACTTCCCACTTTCTGCGCTTGTTGCAAAGTGGCTCCATTAGCCTGAGAGTTGTCCTCCAAAGAGCTACAGGAGTTGGGAGTGGGGGACTGAAAGCACCAGACTACATAATCGGGGTGGGGTGCATGCAAAAGCAGCAAGAAGGAATGGGAAGGAATAGTAATGTTGTGTGCTATACAGATGATCCTAAGTTAACTTCAGAGTCATTTCCAAAAGAAATTCTCCCAAATAATAATGATGGTTATCTGTATTTGTACAGGCCACACAAGCTTCTCACATTTATTATCCCATTTAATCTTTGTGTTAGCCCAACGAGGTAGCACACTCAATCTTGCAAATCAGGCAGCTACTGTTCAGAGAGGCTAGGTAACTTGCTTAAAGAAGCAGCGCCAAAAAATGGAAGGGCTAAAGCCACAGCCAGCAACCCTGACTCCAATCCAGTGCCTGTTCCAAAATAGGAAGTTGCTTTTATTCTGTACTTTTTTAACCTGGTTAGTTTCCCTGTGAGACTCTAACTACTTTTTGTAACTGGGTTCATTACTGGGTCATTAGTCAATACATATTTTCTAAGCTGACTTCAGTTAAATTGAATTTAAAAGGCAGACTTTCTTATCCCCCAATGTACATATTCAGTCTCTGCAATTTATCAGATACTTGTAGATTTATGGGGATAGCCTATGGGTCATTTTAAGTCACTTCTGAAATAACTTTGTTAATAAAAAGAAGAAAAGGTTTGGGAATAAGAGAAACAATGAAGGGCATTTTTTTAAGGATCAGAGGGGTAAAAGAAGGTTTCTTATCCTACATACTTGTTCCATAAAAGGGATCTATATTTCTTTAGTTTCAGACAACACCTTAATTAAACTCCAGTGGGCCAGTTTAATTAAAAAGTGTCAGTCAGATCCTCACAGGAGGACAAGATACCCATGAAACAGACGGTCTGCTTCCTTTGTGATTACTCAGAAATCTCTGGCCTTGCAGCCACAGGACAGTGGATGGTTGGGGTGGGCAGAGCTTGTGGACACCCACTGAGAAGAGTGGGCTTTTGGTGGACCAGTGAGCAAGGTTAGGGCATCATGAAGGAGAAGAGATACTAGGCAGCTGATCAGAATCTAGATTATCAACGGTCAGAGATGTTCTTCTCTTATCACTGTGTGATACTAATGGATTCATAGTCATATTTTCTGTTTTCATCACCAAAAGATATCTAAGAAGTGTGTCAATCTTCCCTCCCTGCTCCTCCTCCTAACCTACCTTCCTCTCTCCCACTCTCTGCATTCCCTTCTGTGATCTGACAGGCCCAAGCCTTGCAGTTATGTGTGTGTATGAGAGCCTTTTATTAGCTACTTCAGCCTAAACCCAGCTCCCCCTGTCAGCAAGGAAGCCACCTTCTGAAGCTGTAGGGCAGGAGTCAGGGAGAGGGATTTAAGAATCACAATGTATTGAGGACTTAGAGTAGTCATTCCTGCTTCTAGGTGTTTTAAATGCATGATTCCACATAATGCTCACTTTAACATTCCCTCGCTTGACTCGGGAAAGTGGAGAGAGACATTCAGTGATTCTCTAAAACTATAAAGCAAGTGTAGAAGTGGACAGGGTGTAACACCTTTCTTTCTCACAATGAGGGTCATGGCTGATACTTTTATAACAAAACACAGCTTAACAAGAGAAAAGCATAGCATCTTTATGTAAATAATCAACATTTTATGTGATTTGGGAACCTTTACTATGAAGACCCAAAGACTCAGGGAACACTGCCCATTTTTATGTGTAGGTTTGGTGAAAAATGGACAGCTATGTAGAAACGCGATTGGATCTATTGGTTATGGACTGATGGGGAAACCCAACAAGGCCTCCCATCTGTTCAGATTCTTCTTGGCTTCTATGTTTTAGTATTTCTTCCCCCTGGAATGGGGCAGGAACCCTCTGGAATGAGGGTCTTATGACCTACTATCGTACAGGATTAGGTCAGAGAATTTCTTTATGGCCAGCTTCTACCCAGAAAGACAGGGGAAGGTTAGAGTAATATTTCTAGGTTTTATGTCTGTCTTTGGGGAAAAGGGGAACTGCCTTGGGGAAGAGGAATTCTGGTTTTTCTGACTCACCTTAAGAGAGAGCTAGGGGTGAGAAACAGGAGGGCAGGAAGGCAGAGAGATCTTTGTTCTGAGGCTGCTTCTGAGTCCGACTTCTTTTTGTTCAAAGTACTCAGCACACCAAAGCACCATACTTTGGAGTATCGTTTTCTGAGCCCCAACACAAGCAAATGAAGAAACTAGGAATTAACCTGCAAAGCTTCCCATTACCTGAAAAGCTTCTAGCCAGACTCGCTTCTCAGACATCTCTTCTCTATTTGTGAAAATGACTTTATTTGTTTTAATCTGATTATTCAACTATTACATGCTCATTGTAAAAATCAGATATATCAGAATAACGTGCTGTTGTCATTGAGGACTATTGAAAAAAAATCATTCTTTTGGCTGGGTGCGGTGGCTTACGTCTGTAATCCCAGCACTTTGGGAGACTGAGGCGGGTGGATCACCTGAGGCCAGGAGTTAGAGACCAGCCTGGCCAACATGGTGAAACCCCGTCTGTACTGAAAATACAAAAATTAGCCAGCATGGTGGCACATGCCTGTAATCCCAGCTACTTGGGAGGCCAAGGCAGAAGTCGGGAGAATCGCTGAACCCAGGAGGCAGAGGTTGCATTGTATCGAAAATGCACCACTGCACTCCATCCAGCCAGCGTGACAGAACGAGAATCTGTCTCAAACCAAAAAAAAAAAAAAAAATATTCTTTGGTAACAGCCAACCCTCAACCCCTGGGGTCCCCTATCCCCCCTTTGCTTTCTATGCTTATATCAACAACCTGTACATAGCCTTTCTCTGTGGGCATATAATCAGATCAGAACTTTGTACACACATGTACGTGTAGGGATTTTGCCAGGTAATTTTTTAGAGATGTGTTCTCTGCATCTTACTTTTTATTTAAGAGTGTATCATGAAAAATTTTCCAGTCAACTGGTGTAGCTTTAACAGACTTTTAACCTTCTATAATATTCCATACTATGAATGGTCCACAGTTTTTCTACTTTGTTTTCATTTTTTTTTCTTTTTTAGCCCCAAGAAACAATTCTACAGCAAATATCTTTGATTACATATGATTTAAAATCATATGTAACAGTGCTGTGGTGCTTTTATTTCTGTGAGATTGTTTTCTTAAAGGTGAGGTTTTAGGGTTGAAAAATGTTTGCATGAATTATTTTAACAGATATCTTTAGATTGCCTAAGCAGTTTCTAGAACATGATTATGCATTATAACAAAAATCCATCAGACATAACTATGTACATGTGTTCCCAACTAAAATCTGACTTTTATAAATCTTGACTGTCTTAGTCAAATGTGTTAATAAAGATTTCAACCCTGGATTAGGTATAGACTGGAATGGTAGTATGCTTACTTGTGAATTTCCCTACTGAACTTCTGGGTTACTTAAAATTCACAAAAGTTCTAAAAATTTTACTTATTGGGCATTTGGATAACCAATTGTTGCATAGCACATCAATTTTGGCATTTATTGATAGAAACTTGTTGTGTCATTATAGAATGATAGGAATTTAGAGGGGGAAGAGTTACACTGACTAATACTGATTTTGTCTATGTATGGTTCCTCCATATACTGTAGAAAGCACCATGAACTGTAGAATTACTGTGAATCATGTCTTGATGGAATGTGTCATTGGAGCATGCTGCAGAGTTATCTCATGTAGTGCTTTGTTGAAAGCCTATTTCCAAAATGGTTTTCAAAATGTTCAAGTTTTTAGAAAGAAGTAGACATTTATTTAAATTTACTTTAAAGACCACTGATTCAGGGCTAATGATTGTATAGTTTATTAATCAAATATATTTAGCAGAAAAAAAAAAAGCCAGCTACAATTCACTTACAATTGAGATTTTACTCTATTTTAACGTTATTTTAATGAGCTACAGATTTGAATGTGGGCTTTGTTCATCTGTTGCTTCCGCTCAATTGCAGTTTCACCCTAAGAAGACACAAGACAGATTGATCAGGCTTCCAGTCATTGTGAGGCTTAAATGAAGTGAACAGGGCCTTATGTTTCTAAACCAAATGAGAGGATTAAGGCAAAAAATAATAATAAAAAACCCTTCCCCCCCAAAAAAAGAATCACTCTATACACCTTTTAAGTCATTTGTTTGCTTTTCTTAAATTTTATACTATAAGATCCCAGTTTTCCTAGGTAAGCGTCAGGAAATGAAACCAGAAAAGTGAAAATTGCAAATATCCCACAGAACTATTAACATGTGTCCATGTAAGCGAAAAACTACTGCATTATCCCATTTTTTGACGCATACTAATTTCAATGCAAAAGTAAAAGCATTAAAATTATGTTAGATTTTTTTCTAGTAGATAATGTCCTTATGCCCAAACTTAGAAAGGTATTTATCATCTAATGCTTTGTTGAAATTATTTCATGTTTATATGATTTCTTTACATTAAAATGAATTTGTTTGAATTAAAACGTGATTTTTATGGCTAATATTCATAACCATATTTTCAACACTGTGTTTGTTTTGGGGAACTTCTCTGATGGACCACATAAGGTCTGGGAAGCATATACTGGACAGCTTTAGGCTGCTCTGTTTTCCATTTGCAAGTACAGTCTAGAGAGGCCAGGGCCTTCCAACATGGAGTTTTCCATTGTAATTATACACTAGTTTTGCTGCTTAAGATGCAAAAGGAACTTCACTTTCAGGAAGCAACTTAGAGCATGATCATCTTAAAGCTACAGGAAGCTGTATGGCAGCTTTGGCCAATTTCATTAAACAAGAAATTAATTATAGTTTGTGAACTTCCGTGGCTCAACCTCCTGATAACAAGAAAAGCATTGTGTGCTCCTGTTATGCTAATTTTTAAAATTATAAATGGTTTATAGTTAATTTGAGGTTTATAAGTTAAATTTTTAGGCAAGAACAGCCCCTGATTAACAATAATCAAATTTCTATAAACTGACATTTTTGGTGGAATGATACAGATTCTTTTGACTTATTTGAATAATTCAATAAGTGAAACATTTACAGTAGATAATGTGATCTATATCATATGTGTCATAATTATATAGGATATGTATCTTGATATCTATCATAAAGATACAGTGTTATTTACTGCAAATGTTTTCGTAGATATGAAATATATATATGCAAATATTTTCATCTATACAAAATATTATTTTGTATATATTAGATAGAGTCAAGGACAGTTGTAAGTCATACATACTTTTAAGACTAAATTTCAGGAGGAGAGCTTGCTGTTGCAAAAATGTCCTATTGTTAATACTATGCGTCACAAATATTAATCTTTCAATCATCTTTCACCTACATTTATACATTGGTTTTGCTTAAAGTGAGACAGACCTAGTTTAGTTTTCCCTGAGAGATTGTTGGTTATTTTAATTTGGCTTTTTACAGATTGATATATTTAGACCCCTAAATGATGAATAGATGTGGTAAGACCAAAATAATGTCAAATAAAATACAGAAACTATGATTTTTTTTTAAATTAGTGGGAAAAAATGGTATCTATATGATCCTGTTTGAGCAAACCCAGGAATTCACTTAACGCTTTCTAACAGTCAGGACACATGTTTATTTTGTACTGGAGGTAGTATAACTTGGTGAATGACAGAATTGTTTGTAATTTCGACAAAGATAGGTGTTGTTTTTCTGTTTGCTTTTGATTAAGATTAATTTCAAATATTTCATACATTCACCTTTAAAGCAAAATAAAGCAAAATAGCAAGAAAGTTTAGATTGACTTTATAGGTTAACAAAAACAGGTAAGAATTAGTTTTCTGTACTTTGTCATTTGTGATGTTTGATTTTGTAACTTTTTTTATTTTGATTTTTTGTTTTGGTTTTAAATAACAGATTTCTGTTTTAAAGTATTTTATTTATATATTCAATTTCTGATAGGTTTTTGCATAAAGAAAAAAGCCTTTGTTAGTAATTTACAAATAGATTAAATCAAAAAGATAATTGAGAAGCTTTTGGCAACCCCTGCTGAAATAGTATATAGCGTTTTCATTACCCAGAGACCATTATGCTAGTTATTAATTTTGATAAAATTTAAAATGCATCTACATATAGTTTCACAACTACATAATTTAAGGGAATATTTTTGACACAAGAAATTTATGTTTCTTGAACTAATGTGTCTTTTAAAGTATTCACATGGTATATACATTTAGGTCTCAGACAAAGGTGTATGAATTAAAGTTATATAATGACATATAGCCAATCTTAAAGAGCTTAATTTCCTCTTAATGGCATGCATATACAACCATTAGTGGATGTTTTTGCCTTGCTTTGAGTATTAACATTTCCTCTGAATATTCTGTGTATCTAAGTAACCATGTTTGTGGTTCATTTCACTTAATGATCATTCATATAAAATTAAAGCTCAGAGTATTATTATTTGCTTCAGCTAATACCAGTTATATTACTCTTTTATAGGTCAGCTGATATTTTCGCATAACAGATTTTCCCAGTCTCTTGACTTTTTCATTTTATTGTGTTGCTTCTTTCATTGATATTGTCCTCATAAGTTCAAGGTGAAGTTTTCGACCTCAAAGCTGTAAGTCAGTTTTCACGTAAACAATTGGCAACAGCCATCTTCGACATCATCTTTTTATTCATTAAGCTTTACATTCTGTTATGTAAATGACCATACCTGTGTGTCTGTAAAAAATCTCCATTTGTAATGGTCACATTAAAAAATCCTTAGCTATTCAGTGTTTTTCTGCAAATAAATGTAAAGTGGGTGCATTGTGCCTTAGATTAAAGGCTAGTAAGGCAGACAAAAGGGACACCATTGCAAATTAAACCATAAAGGTCTGAAGTATTATTAAGAGGTTCACAGATACTATGTTCCAATCAGGCTCAATAAGGGTTGAATTCCTATTATGTTTCTAAAGCCTCCAAAAAGACATGGGAAGGGACCCAGAGTTAAAGTCGCCAAATAGAAAGCACTTAGGCCAAGAGCACATGAATGTATGGCTGGGTAATGTGCCTTTCATCTTTGAAATAAAAACAGTTCAGTTCAATTGGAACTGAAGTTTCCACCCTTTGAGAAAGTTTATTTTAATGAGTTTTCATTTTATGCGTGGACTGTTCTTTAATCGAGGCTGTTCCATTGAAGTCTTACCCAATGAAGACACAAGACAGATTGTCCAAGCTTGCGGCTATTGTTAGGGGTTGATGAAGTGTATGGGTCCTTATGGTTGATAACAGAAGTAGATGGTCAAAGCCAATAAATAAAACCTTAACTCTGATTGTTGGGTGCTTTATGCTGAAAAGGTTTCCATTAGCATGGATTTTTGGTTTTGAAGGACTTGTGAACCCAAAGGCAGCGTGTAGCTGTGTCATACAAACTAAGTCACTTAGACAAGCAGCAATCTGTCCTAGCTGATAAACTCAGTTTGGCTTTTAAAATTTTAGACTTCTTTTCAGAAGTCAACATTGTTAATATCTTGACAGACAATTAACTTAATAATATATGAATCACTGCACTCACTACTGATTTATCATGAAAGTATAGTTTAAGGAGGTCATGTATGCTTTGCTTTGTGGGGATCTTAATGATGTAAATTTTAGAAATATAAATTTAATATATTTTAAGTGGTCGATATCTGAGTGTGTGGAGGGGAGAAAGAGACCTTATGGTTTTAGTCATGGAATGAACTAAATTGTCATAAACGTAGGTTGCCCATCAAAATGACCTTTATATGCTCTCTTAAAATTTTTATTATTCTAAATGCCATTTAATCTAATTTCTTGGCAATGGATATGGTCAGTTGTGTATCCACTGTTGTCCTAAAGTTTACCAAAACTGTGTGTTATGAGCTGAAGTTCCTTAAAAATCTGTTCCAGTGACCTCACAACTATATGTTAGAAGCTACTATATCCCATGATTTTAATCATAATTGTTGTAGTAGAACAGATGGAGCCTTGATGATGCCGAAGGGGTAAACCTGCCCATAATTGCCTTGCCACTGGAATGTTGGGACCTCTGGGAATCTACTTTATATTTACCTTCCAGTTACCCTAAGGAAAATCCACTTCTGATAATTGTGGGACACAGATGCAAATGTGACCCTTAGCCCATATCTTGCACCTGCCATCCTACAGGGACCTTGTCTGCCTGGAATGGACCACTCTACCCACAGGAAGCTCCATCGAACTTCCACCCCAAACAATAGCCATCGGCTAACCTCAGACCTGGAGGTGAACATAATGACTGCATGTTTGGCTTTTGGGGGATAGACCCAAGAAGGAAGCCCATGTATGCCCCAGAAGGGGACTGCTTACTATTGAGCAGGGAATCCCAATTTCTGAGCAGCTGGACCATGAGTACAAAGATGGAGGGGCTAGGGCAGCATGTCCCCTTGGTGCTGGATTCCTTGCCTTTGGAGAGAGGTGTCAGTCTAGGAAGATTCAGGGTGGAAACCCTGGTGCTTAGTCCTGATGTGCGATCCTCCTGCACTGGCCTCCTGAAGTGCTGGGATTACAGGTGAGAGCCACCTAAAAAACAACTAAGAGTTGGCCAAAAAAACAACTCTTAGAGATGTGCATCAGAATGGACATGGTGGCTTGGTATGGCTCCAAATATGTTATTTTATACTACTGAGACCCTGAAATGTGTTGTTAGCACCATTGACTCTTGGGCTAATGATCAACGAAGAGATAGTTAAAACTCTCACTTTGAATATTCAGTAGGGATGCAACTACCTGAAGTCAGTGATTTATACTTTATTTAGGCCTTTGAAATGCCGTATACTAGATATACCAACATATATTACATAAATAGCTTGAGTTGTAACTTTAATGCTCTTATACAACCATGATCATTAAGGGTGGAATATATGAACTGGTGACTGTATAGCAATTTGTAGTAATAAATATAGTAATTTATTTTTAATTGTTTCATGTCTATAATTATAATGATTTGCTAGAGATGATAGTCTTATATTACAATATTACCATGATTTGCTAGAAAATTTTATTTAAATTTTTTTTCCAAAAACAACAAAAAAAATTTTTTTTGGGGAGGCTGGGTCTGGTTCTGTTGCCCAGGCTGGAGTGCAGTGGTGCAATCTCACCTTATTGTACCCTCCACTTTCTGATCTCAAGTGATCTTCTCACCTCAGGCTCCTGAGTAGCTAGGACTACAGGCCTGCACTACCACGCCCTGCTAATTTTGTACTTTTGTAGAGATGGAGTTATGCCATGTTGCCAAGGTTGACCTCAAACTCTTGGGCTCAACCAGTCCTTTTGCACTGGCCTCCCAAAGTGCTGGGATTATAGGTGTGAGCCACCACACTCGGCCAAAAAAATAACTCTTAGAGATGTGCATCAGAATGGACATGGTGGCCTGTTATGGCTTCAAATATGTTATTTTATACTTTCGGACTACCTAAAAGGTAGAATAGATACATGATTTAGGGGAATCATACAGTTTTGTTTCATTAAACAATTATATCCCAATGGCACTCATGAATGATAAAGAGCTAGAAAGTCAATAAACAGTTGTGTAATTTTCACAACATTCTGAAATGTTCAACCAAAATGATTGGAAAATTAGCAGTGACAACATGGAATCTCTTTGATAGTATTTTATCTCCATTCCCTTTACAGTTAAAATAATAGAAAAAGTGGAATAGGTATCAATTGTTGAATATTACCAGTAGCCTGAACTCACAGAGTGTTTCTCCCTTTTCTTCAGTTGGGGAACAAATCACAGGGAACTTAGTGGTTTCCCCTGCAACTGTAATTACAGGCTGTGTCTGTGTTAAGAACTAAAAGATTCAGATGCTTAAATTTATGTTCATGTTACTATGCTGTAGAAGTCTTTCTCCTTTCTCTACATTTCCCTCTTTTGGGTGTAGAAAGAAGCAGTGGGAGTTAGACAGTGAGTTCTCTCACATTTTCCCACTTTCCCTCCTCTGTTGCCAGTGATTTTGCTAAAATCAAAGTAATGTTACGAGGATTTTTGTAGGGGTGTGAGGAATGGAAAAAAAATAGAGGTAGGATCTTGGAAGTGTAGCAAAATGGGATGTTCTTTCCTCTTCTCTATATTTTGTAGTAAAATCTATAAGGAGGAATAAAGTGACTAGCAAGGATAACAATGAGAGAAGTCAGGATAGTGAGGAAATGAGAAGCCATGTGAACAGAGGCCCAAAAGTGTTGTGTGCTAATTTATACAAACGGTTCAGTGGAGGCCCTTTTATATCCCCTTCCCTTCTAAGCAATACTGTGCCTACTTTAGACACCCTCTTCACAGTGATTTTCCACTCTTCGCTCCAAAAGAATTAGTTTTTTTTTTTTTTTTTTTTTTTTTTTTTTTTTACATCTCTTAATATAATTTCAGTGGTGTCAGATATGTTTTAAAATTATAAAAAATTTTCTAACATTTTCTTTTCTAGAAAGGGCAATTTAAGTAGTAAGATGCCCACTTTAACAAAAACAAACAAACAAAAGTAACAGTCTTTGAAGTGTAACATAAATCTTAATTTCTATCAAATTTCAAAGTAGACACCTTGGAAAGCAACAAAGATACTTCCAAATTTCTGCTCTGTAATTCATGGGTTGGGTGCCTTGGGAGCCATCAGGATCTCAGGCCGTTTACAGAAGTGCCCTGCCCTATTTCCTTATTCCTAGATTTGGTTGGTTTGGTTGTTGGATGGTTTAAATTCCCAAATAAGGATTATGGGCAGTTTTATTTGTACATTGGGAGAAAGGAGTATACGTCTTTTTATAAGACATCCCATCTCTCTGCAACATTAGATTAAATATTTGTTTAAAAAAAAATGTTGAGTTTATCCTGTTGATTTTCTTTACCTTTTAAAAAAAATCTCACCGTCATTGTGTGCAGTCATTCATCCTGAGAGTAGAATGATGGGGACATCAGTTTTCATACGTTACATGACACAGAACCAGAAATGGGATGTTGTTGTGTCCAGACCTGTCTATCACTGAGAATTGACCTTAGACTTCCTGATCAATTCTGACAAGTCACTGACAGTTTGCAGGGGAAGCACATATGTGACAAAGGACAAGCAGGGCTACATATGTCAGCAGGAACCCTCTGATTCTAACTAGAAGGAGTCAAGTTGCTGACAACTGTAGTATCTGGATGTTTTTAGTTTTCTTTTAAAATATGGTTTCAGGAAATCACAAGTATACATTGCTCCAGATACACAATTTTCCTGCTGATTTAGTCCATGGCTAAATGGCAGGTCACAATGGTTTGAATGCTAACATGTTCTTCATCTTTTTGCCAGTTTGTTTATGCATTTGCACACATTTATTGACATTATTTTGGACGCTGGAAGATAAAGGGTAAATTGATATTCTTTATAAAAACCACAACTGAATCATTTTAAGATTTAGCAGTGTTTAGCATGAAAATGGACACATTTGACTCAAGTTTGAGGCTTAAAGTGTTAATATCTGTCCATTGCACAGATGGTACAGAGGCCATATAGCATGGTTAAGAGCATGAATGCTGAAGCCAGAAACACAGGTTTGAGTCTTTGGTCCACTCAAAAAAGCTGGGTGACATTGAGCATGCCATTACCTAATCTTTCTGGGAGTTAGTGCCCTGATCTATAAAATAGGGATACAAGAGATCTTATCACCTTGTGTGTTGGGATTATATGAGTTACTACCTGCAAAGCATTAAAAACAGTGCTTGACACAAGATAGACGTTTACAATTATTAAATTCTGTTGCTGATTCTTAATGTATTTAAAATGCAGTCACTATGAGATAGCGTAATGTAAAAAGAGAATACCCATGAGTTTATAATTTTGATCAAATTTTGGGAAAATTTGGGCCCTTATCTCTTGAAGATTTTTTTTTGACTTCCTGTCTCTTTCCTTCTGGGATTCCAGTTACTTGTATTGCTTTATATTACCCTACTGGTCATTACTACTTTTTAATTTCTTTAGTGTTTTATCTTTTTTTCTCTCTTTCAGATAGTTTCTATTGCTATTTCTTCAAGTTGACTGACTTCTTTCTAATCTAATCTGCTGTCAATTTTACATATTTTTTGTTACAGACATTTCATTTTTCATCTCTTAACGTTTTCATTTTTTGTGTCTTCCATTTATTTCTTTTTAAGTTCATGTTTTTTCTCTATTCTTGAACAAATGGAGAACATTTAATTACATGATATTTTAACTTCCCTGTCTGCAAATTCCATTCTCTCATTTTGGGAGCCTGCTTTTATTGATAGATTGATTTTTTTCCTCTATATTTTCCTGCTTATTTGCTTGCCTGATAACTTTTTATTGCATCCTGGATATTGAGAATTTTATGGTTTGGGATGCTGGATATTGTCATATTCTTTGTGTTGGGTTTTGTTCTGGCATGCAGTTAAGCTTTTTGATGTCCGGTTGATTTATTGGAAATTCACATTCAAGGGTGGGTTTGGAAGCAGATCATTTGACAAGTCTCATAGACTACACATATACTGACAATTTTTGTTTGATGATGCTACTTATTAACTTATCAATCAGCTCTCTATCCATTCATCCAAATAATGTTTTATTCAATTTTTCTTATATAATAGAATAAAGATAAATAGGAATCCTCAAGGAGCTTACAGTTCAGGAGAGAAAATCATTTAGGTGTAAAACATTATCAGGCACTAATTATATACTAATAGTATTATATGCAAAGTGCTATACATTCTGTCAATATCTTACTTTTACCATGTGTATATATAGATGTTCAACCAAAGTATAATCATACGACATTTTCTTTTCTCTTTCAGCCGCACAGTGTTTAAGAAAATTAATTATACAAATTTCTGCACTGTAAGACTATATATATAATATATAAAATATACATACACATAACACACATATATAATGAGATATATACATATAAAATGAGAAAATGTGTATATATACACATATAAAATGAGAAATATATGTGTAGGCATATATACATATATAATGATATATATAAATGAGAAAAATATATCCACATTTATAAAAATTCAAGAGTGTATTTAACAAATGTATGTTGGTTGACTGTAATGTGCCAGTTCCACAACTGGAGCTACAACCATGAAAAAAACAAAAAAAACCAAAATCCTTTCAATATGCAAATTTAACATGCAAGATCAAGTGGTGATAATATATGATATCTTATAAAATGATGACTCTGTGTTTATTTTCCCACTTTTAAGTGACATGATGATTCTAGCATTGAGTTAATGGTAGAAAGTTGCCCCTAGGCAGGGCAGCCTGTTTTCTGTTCTGAGATACACAATGCAAGTGCTGCTGCTGATGGCCAGTTCCAGTAAAATGTTTTGTTTTAAAAAGGATTGCTGATGTATCTATAATTTTGTCTGAGAAGGTGCTATTTTTGTAGCTACAAATTGACTTCCTTTTTTAGGATTTTAGAGGATGATTTTCAAGAAGATTCTTAATTGCAAACGAAAAGTCAGGCTATGAGCTACAACTACAAAATGTTACTACTGTTGTTGTTCCTGCCTCTGCTACTGTAGCTCTGATTTTCTTAATTGTCAACCCGTGCCAGTGCTGTGTTAGGCACTGTGTTCTTTGCTTACTTTCTTTTAATCCTTGAAAGAACTGTGTGAGGTGAAGGATAATAATAGTGCAGAAGAGAAAGGATTGGCCATAAAATCATTTTAAAGTATTTATGAAAATGAGACATAGTCACCAAGACAGAAATAATTTTTAATCTGTTATATTGAAAGTGCTATAATAAGACTATTAGCACATGCTACATTGCACATTGTAAATTGCAATTAGCATTGTTGATTTGATGACTGAGTAGATAGCTTTCTAAGCAAGTCTTATTTGGAAAATTCAATTCAAATTCTATATTGTTTTATAGAAGGAAGGCGTATTATAAGAATATTTAGAATTTAAAATAACTCCCACAAGGGTGCCTCCTCAGTATTATGCCTTGCTGAAGGGCAAATTCCCCACTTAACTAGCTTTCTGAAGAACTACCTGAAAGTTGAGTCAGAGACAGATTAGAAGGGTCAATGTAGATGCACATAGGGAATTCTTTTCTGTAAACCTTGACTTCCTTCTCTAAGGCAGGGACTCATTTCAGAGAGTGACAGATGACAAAACCAACACTGGGCAGATGGCCTTCCCTTGGCACCTCACCCTCTTTGTAGCGCCACCATTTGTCCCTTCCCAGAAAGCAGCGGTGGTGGGCTTCTCTGCAGTGACTGGTCCCAGGCAGTGGGCCCGCCAAGCAGGAGAGGCGCCAGGAGGTTTACCGTGCAGCTGTGAAACCATTTCCACTCAGCTGTGAGTTGTATACAAATAGAGAACTGGTTTGCTGTGATTCTGCTAGTCTAGACGTTGTAGCAGATCTGTCTGTGCTGAGCTGACAGCAGATATGACCACTATCATTAGAGTTAAGGGCTCCTAGTGCCTCTACTCTTGTCTTCTTCTGGTGTATTAAACTTTGAGAGATTTGAAAACCGTTTACTTGCTCCCTCCCCCTTATCCCCACATCTCTCTTCCCCTTCTAAAATATAGAACAGAAATGGGCAAACTGCAATGTGCTTATTTCTATATGTGCAATTTGTTATAATGGTAGATAAAGTATTATTAAGCTGAAAAGTATGTGTGGTTTTATTCTTTCAGATCTTGCAGGAGTTTTCCTAGTTTAAACTACTACAAAGTAGGTATCTGCTTTTAAAATTGGGCTGCTTGAATATTTTATGTATTTTCAAATATGAAGCTTAATTTGAATTTGTGAAAAGGTATTGTATCTATTTTGATAAGGTGCTATTGTTTTATGGATAGTTGATAATACTCGGTGAGAATTACGTAAAGTAGAAATAAAATATATTTATAGGTACTTTTATGTGATTTATATTTTACAAGGTGTTTTGTACTTACATATTCATCTGTTACTCAACCATGGATTTATCCATTCATGAAATTTATTGATGTACTACCGTGTTCTGGGTACTGTTGGCCTACAGTGATATACAAAGGAGGTTTCTGAATCTAAAAATGGCAAGTGTCTTAATTGAGGTGTTAGCAGAATTCAGAGAAAAGAAAGATTATTTCCAAGGTTGGAGGAATTGGGGATGTAAGAAAAGTCTAGGAGAGAAAGTGTCGAATATGGTGCCTGGTGTATAGGAGCTACTTAAACAGTATTTACTCCAGAATGAATGATGAACAAACAAGTGAAAGAGAAGTATCCTTTGGCCTTGCAAAGTGAGGAGAGTGGCAACGCCAGACCAAAGGCAATCATGTGAACAAAGGAAGAGAGAAAATTGAAGGCAAAGTTAGGGAATGGAGAGCAATTCAGTCTAACTGGATCAGGTATGGGTGTTTTAAAAATAGAGGGCATCAAACTCTACAGAATTTGAATTTTATTTGTATCATAGGAAGCCACTGAGAGTTTCAGAGAGGATGGGGTGACCTGGTCAGATCTGTGCTTTACAAAGACTGGCTGGAAACAACTGGTAGGCTAGGAGGGATGGATAGATTCCAGAACCACAGGGACTGGTACTGAGACTAATGCAATCAGTGAGCCTGAATCTGCTGTGACTCTCTACTGCTTGAACAATACCCTCAGAAAAATGAGCCGAGTGCCATTGTTGTTATCTGATAAAAACTGTTCTTGATATGGCTTGTAGAAAATGTCAACCAAGTACTGTGGCAGGACACAATCAGTCATGAAATCAGACTACAAAAAATTGCTCTCAAACAATAAAGTGTGAGGTGAAATAGCTCATGAGAAAAAAAAAATGAACATAGTGAAACTAACACAGAAATCAAGTCCTCTGCAATCTATTTTACTTAATTTTCAACAATCTTAAGTGTTTCTGGGAGAGTAGTTTGTAAGTTGATTTTTTTTTTTTTTTTTTCTTTTGAGACGGAGTCTCGCTCTGTCACCCTGGCTGGAGCGCAGTGGCGCTCGCTGCAGTCTCCGCCTCCCAGGTTAACTCCAGCCTCCTGAGTAGCTGGGACTACAGGTGCCCGCTATCACTCCCTGCTAATTTTTTGTATTTTTAGTAGAAACGGGGTTTCACCATGTTAGTCAGGATGGTCTCAACCTCCTGACCTCGTGATCCGCCCGCTTCTTACAGACGTGAGCCACTGCGCCCGGCTGATGTTTTCTTTCTCTTTTTCCTCCTTTGGAAAGGCTATACATTGTGTATGCCACTTATCCTTTTCTTGTGCTTGTAACACAACTTATGATTCCATCCAGATTAGTGATTGTTAAGCCATGTTAGTAATTGGGGAGGGAAACTTTTCGTTTCAAATGACAGGTGAATTCCATTTTCAGTGGTTAGCTTTTGATTACATGTCATGTTTGTAGTGGTCTATTGAATTTTTAAACTGCTGTAGTCTGATTGTGTTTGTGAAGTCAATCAGACTACAGCAGTTTAAAAATTCACCGAGAGCAGGAAGACCTGAGTTGGACCTTGCTAAGCTGCTTACATCAAGCACATGTCTTTCCTCTTTGAATTTCATCTCCAATGTAGTACAATAATAGTGGCATCTTATTGGCACATACTAAGCCCTCAATAAGTAGGAGAAAAGATTATCATCAGCTTAAAAAATACTTTCTTAAAAGAAAGTATCCAGTATCAGAAAGGGAAACAGGATTGCCAAGCAGTTGTAACAATTGAGCAATTCATCCACTTAATACCACCCAGTGGAACACAAAACCAGAATTTGTATTAGACTCTGGAATTTGGGAAATAATATTGTCTCCAATATTCATTTTCTTGGCCTCTAGGTACCTTCAAACTAAATGAACTCCATTAAGAATGAAAGTATTGCCTTAGTAGAACCCTCAGACTTCCATTTTCTCTCTGGAAGGCTTGTTTTGCATACACATATGTTGCACAACATATGGATTTTTGAGTTGTTGAGGTATAAATTCTAAGTGCATATAAATTTATTATTGTTTAAAGCTGAATCATTCAAGGTTTCTAATACAGTTTAATAGTATAAAAAGAACACCTACATTTTAAATGTTTTCCCTTATACTCATTATTGGCACACTTTACTCAGGACCTAGTGGTCAATTTTACCATGTAGTCTAACTTCAGCTTCACCTTTGTACTCTAAAATTTCCTTGCATTAGGATCAAGTTTAGAGGTATACTTTTATCTCAAAGTCAATTCTACCAACTATGTTTTCAGAGATAAATATTATCATAAGCCTGAAATCTTATGCCAGATAGAGGGGCTCTTAATGCTGTTTTCTTTTTCCAGCAAAGTACTTTAAATAGATGCTTCCTTAAAGTAGTTCTTATGTAAATAAAAAAAATTAAGGCTCAGTTTAGACCTTCTTGGTTAAAATAACCTGTTGGAGTTCAGAGCGCTTATATACCACAATGTTAAATGCTCTAAATGCCAAAGTGCCATTTTTCTGAATTTTATTGTTCTCACTGAATCACTGTATTATCTTGATACTTGCTAGCATTTTCAATGCAATTATTAAAACAGTTATGGTAGCTCTAAAGGAATGTAATTGGAAAAGAAAGATGGCCTGTACTGGGTGAAATTTTTAATTAATCTTTCACTGTTAAATTATTCAAAATTAATCAAGTATATTGCCCATAATAAGGCAACTACACTTTACATACTTTAGTATTATCATCACCAAGCCATATATTAAAAGTTAATTTCTGATTTAAAAGTGTACTTTAACTGCAAAACCATCAATTCTAAGTAATTCTATTAATCCCCTCACCCCAAAATCTTATAAAACCAAAGGACATGATAAAGCGAGTGCTTTGTGCTTAATGTTTTGAGATTTTTTTTTTTGGCATGGAATTTGCAACATCAAATTAGGATATATGATTTCATAAAATAACTAATCTGAATTGGAGAATGCCATTCATTCACTCGTTGATTCATTCATTCATTCATTTAACACATCTATGTTGAAAAGTAATGTTTTAGACAATGAGAGTAATGACTGAAATGCAATAGCAATTTTCTGACCTATTATGAGACAATAAACAACTTAAATTCTAATCACGGCTGTAGATAAATATCCTTGGGGATATTTGAGACAATTATGAAAAGGTGGCATTCCCCCCCCTTTTGAATTATGCAGATTATATTCTCCACTGGTTCTTGCTCTTTTTGCCACCCTAACATACCAGAGTGATAAGACACAACCTGCCTGATACACTTGGCCCCCAGGAAGTGCTTCTTAGATAAAGGGAGAAGGTCACTTATCCCTTTGCCAGAGCTGGGAATGACTGAAAGAGTTCCTTGACTCTCTGCCCATTGCTAGGTTGAGAATTATCAGTAAATGGGATCATAGTAATTACTGAGTAGGCCACAGAGATAATGTCTAAACACATCTAATGCAAGGTCCTTATGATCCTGATAGTCAGTGGAACTAAGTAAGTGTAGTTGATTTTTTCCCCCAATAAGTCAACTGGTTGTTGATTTAATTGATTAACTAGATATTTTCATGCCACACAGACATACTCTAGATGTCAACATAAAATAAATATATTTATTTTGTTGGATATTTTTAAAGATGTGATTGTTGTGATCAAGACCATTTTAAGATAAATGTGTAACAGGTATTTCTCAAAGCCAGAGCAGCACGAAATGTTGTATATCCCTGAATGCAAAAGTCAAGAGGTATGTCTAAGACTTTTCTGCTTTCATGTTAGAGCAGTCTTGATCTTACCACCTGGCTTTCAGAGAGTATAAGAAGCTATTTCAGAGAGGCAAAGATGTAAAAAAAATGTGCTACTGTTCTTAGAATCAGTGAAATAAGGTTATACCTTTTCCTGAAAATTTTCTATGTTCTGATACATACTATAGTTTTAAACCTGCATGCAAAACACATACAATGCTACACATTGAGACATTACTCAGGAAAGTAATATTATATGACTCAAATGGGGAACCCACTGAGATGATTAAGATATATCTGTGGAATTTATAGGCATTATTCATCTACCAGATATTGCCTCTTGATAGAATATCCTGGAATGCCAGGTTTGATTGAATGACTTCAAATTGGGTAAAAATCTTTTCTGTACTGGGCTAGCCATACAGTGAAGTCAGCTGACACATGGGTAGAATAGACAAACAATTTAATGTCATGATCTGAGGAAGTTAAAAAAAAGTTTTTATTTCTTCATGCCATGGATTATCTCTGCCTTTCCTCTTTTAAAATACATATGCTTCTTTGAGAGTTAACACATCATACTTCTAACAACTTACTATGAGTTAATTTTTGATTGCTTTCTCTCCTGACTAGGCATATAGAAAGAAAAGTGCAGAAAACAAAAGGATAACCCTGAAGAAAAACTTGAACTGTTTCTCTGGTTTGTCTAGTCTTCTGTCAGGACATCATTTATTACCCACAATATTCACTTGAGAAAACAACTTTGAGAAACCAACAAAGAAAAAGCCAAAGAATGAAGATGAAGTCCTTCTATAGTTCAAATCACTCATGTCTGTGATCTTTGAAATATGACATTGGACAATCAATTTAATTGCTCTTTTTTAAAAGGTAGACTGTTACATTGATTATGATTTCATGTTATCTAAAAGTTTCCAAAAAATGCTGTAAAGAGAGAACCAGATTAAAACAATCACATGTGTCAGTTTGTTTTCTAAATATTCATATATTCTCCTCCCTTTCTGAATGACAGAGCCAGTTTCTATTATGTAGTTTGGGATATGCGTCTTTCGTTTGTTCACCCTATTAATGTGAGGATTTCTAATGTTTCATCCTTCAGACAAGGAACTGGTCCTGATGGCCTGTCGGCTACCTATATTTTCCTGACTTCTTTTGTATGGTGTTAAATATGATTTAGAGGTTTCATCAAATTGTAATTGCATTAAAGGAAAAAACCAAGCATGTAAGAGCCAGACAGTTTTATAAGAAGAGTAGAATATCATGGTGTAGGGGGTTATGCTGTGCTTCTGTTTTATGTATAATTAAGCAATTCAAGCAAATCAAGATAATTTATCTTAGCAACTAGATGATTATTTTTCTCCTTTTGAATAGGAACTGTCTTTTATTTTGTTTAAAAATGCATCCTTACCTTCTGTTTTGGAACAGAATAGAAGCATTTTGAAAGACAGAATTTCGTGTTGTTGAAAGAAATGTGAGACAAAGCTGACAACCCGTTCATAAGGCCCTTTCAGCCCATCTCTAGGCATGGTGACATTGGTACAGATAGGGTTTGTCACCCATACATTTACAGCTTATTCCAATCTCTTCATAAATTGACTAAATTTTTTGAAAGAAAAAATATATAGATGTATGAAATACCCAGTTACAGGTTGTGTTCTATTTAGCCCTTGATTGAAACGTATTGCTCCTTAGTGTCTTTTAGCTATGAAAATTATAATATGGAACAGAGATTAGAATGAAATTATCATGGCTAGAAGGCATTTACTCAGTGGTGGCAGCCACATAAACCTGGGTCCTGAGAATGATGATAATACATTAGGTTCTGCATGCCCGATATTATTGCCGTACATTATGTATGTTTCATTTATACTATTTCGCACACACCAGCAACGCTGACAGATAGGTAATTACTCTCTGCGCCAATGAACAGTTATCAGCACCACCGCTGTTTATTGCTGGAATGAAGTGCGCTTGTCAGTCAAGGTCACTTGTTTGTGTGTCCTCTTTAATAGTTCCTTCACAGTTGTTGAACTTTGCACGCAGTTCTTATTGCAGGGTTCCTGGAGGTTACTTTACTACATAATGTGTTTCTGGTGTTATCAAAGTCACTTGTATTTATCACTTTAATTGATAAACAATGAAGTCACAGGAAGCAGAACTAAAGATGTGAAAAAACATATTTTGCTAGTCAGCTGATCCCAGTAGGTTTTCAGTAATGAATGACCTCAAGAAGGTGCATTCAGCACAGACCCTTTCAGGTTGTGATACACTGCCAGCCTAAGCTAGTGAAATCTCATTTTATAACGTTAACCTTAATTTCAGCCGCTGATGGATACTGACACAATTTCATAACTACTATAGAGTTAACGTTTTTACCCTCTAGAATTGTTTTTCTTTGTTCATTTCTTGTGCAGTGCAGAGGTTATTTTCATGCTTAGTATACTTATATAATGGGCTAAATCCATTTGGTTTGACTTAAAACCAGTCATGTTTATTTGTTAGATATGTGCCATTAAAGCCTCCCCTTCTCATAAAAAATATTATCAGTCTAATGCTGGTTCTCCTCATTGTGTTAAAGCACCGGTCTTGTTCCAAAATGAACATTGCATGGTGCATTTTTTAGAGTAAAAATAATTTCAATGCCATTGTGTCGATCCCATGCAGCCTGTAATTTCATCTGTTAAAAAATAAAGAAAATGGTTGGTCTTTTTATTTTTGTTTGTTAGCTACAGTGCTTTATTAGAAACTGGAATAACCTCTAGGATATAATAATTTATCCAGTCAAGATAACTGGAGTTATTTCCTTAAGCCTATGATCAGCTTGAGTTTGTGTGTTGGGAGATTTATACTGCCGTTGCTTATTACCAAAGAAACAGTTAAAAAGGATTTATGGTAGTGCCTGTTATGTGTGTGTCTGGAATTTTTGTGTATTTAACTTCTCTCCTTGCCTATCTCTGTTTTTTCCTCTATTAACATTATCCGTCAAATAGAGAGACTATCTATACCTACAATTAAATGCAAATTTTATTCAGACGTTTAAGCAGAATCACATTCATTCATTAAACCAAATGATTCTTTTATTTGAAAAAATATATCAGTACATGGTAATATCACACCATGCTTACAAGGGCCTCTAGTTCTCTGTCAGTGCAAAAGTTTACTGTTTCATTATTAAAGGATTAAACTATAGCAAAAGGTGCCTGGTGACGGTGAATGTTTTAGTTAATTTGATTATGCCCATAAAGAAAGAATTTAATTCCATAGTAGCCACTGGGTCTTATGCCTGGCAGTGTGGTTCCAATGCATTACGGACATGATCTTGTCCTGGGAGAGACTGAAATTGCCATTTGGGTGAGGTGTGGAGGAAGAGATGAGCAACTCGGTTCACTGGTGAACCCAGGTTAACACCATGCCTCGATGTTTTCAAAATGCTTCCTTTTCTTAGTTCTTAGTTACCAGAGTGTTACAAAGAAAGGGTTTTGATCTCATGTAGATAGCATAGCATTAATTACCCTGACACTAATTAAACTGCATCAAACAAATACCACCATGTTCCTCAGGGGGACAACAGAAGGCAGTTTAAAATAATTACTGGAGCTTCATGCATGTGTGAAGTTTTCATTACTCTTAGGACACAAGCAAAAGAGATTTGATATCATTAAAATAGCCACCTTTTAGTGATTGCAAGAACAACAACAACAACAACAACAACAAAAAGTGACTAAAATTTCCTTGGAGCATATTGATGTCTAAATAGTGGTGGCTTCAGTTCTTCAGAATGGTAACTTTTCCTTAAGAATTGGAAGTCTGTGAAGCAGGAACAGGTGTTCCAGTCACATTCTGGTATGATTATGTATTAGCTTATGTTTGTCAGACCATTTCATTAACCACCCACTGCTATCACATATACATATACTTTGTTCTTTCTGAACCATGAAATGAAATGCATATATCTTCACTAATGCTTGCTATCAGTGTAAATGAGAAAAAGAGGCTTATTACCAATCACGACTCCCATGAAGTCCACACCTCTGTACGCTTACAGGTAATAAACATCTTTTTTGTAAGTAGAACACAAGATATATTGAGTTCTGCCTGTAGTAAGAGATAGTGATCTTGTCCCACTTTTTTGTTCTAATAGGTGGTACTTCCCATATATAGTTAGACACAATGCTATGGGAAGCAAGCTTCTCTCAAAACTGGAAGTATTTGTTATTTTTGAGATCTGACATCACTCTGGACATAAGCAAACTTTTCTGACCACAGATAATGGACCTTTTGTGCCACTGGACAAGTGCACTGAATTAGTGGTCACTGTTATTAGGATCATAGATGGTCCCTGTCCTGGTGGTTGTTAGAAAAGACTGATGTCAAAATTGCCAAATGGATGGTATAAATGATTGACAGTGTTGCTGTGTTAGGGCCAGTTATGGTGACTGTGGAAGTTGCTCATGTTTTATTGCTCTTTTAAGTGTGTGTGACTCTGCACATGTGTGCATGATGTGTGTGCGTGGTGAATTCTGTGCATCGTTTCCGCTGTCTGCTCAGTATATGAACACAGCACATTCCACAGTTTTGTCCTCACAAGGTCACTTATCCTATTTATCTCAGTGACATATGAGCAGTGGGACTCAAGTTGCCTGGGTTCTAGCACCAGGTGCCAGCCATCGTCCCTGAAAAGGTGTTGGGAATTAAAACGGGAGAGTGGTCATTTCCAGATTGATGCAACTCATATTTCATTCAGTGAGTGACTCCTTGAATGTGATTATGGAGTGGTTCTGTGTATGCAGTACTGCATAACATAAGCCATTTATTTTTTTACTTCCTTCTGAAAGCAATAATTTAAGGGAATTATGCATTATGAGGATTTTCCAGTAATTTTTTTTTTAAATTAAAATAATGCTAGCTATTTTAGGAAACCTGTTTAGGAAAATAACACTGAATTAGTGCTTTGCAATTGTCACACTAAGCAAAAAATGGAACAAAACCAATTGTAGAAGAATAAAAAATTAATCCAGTTGTAGAAATTTGATGTGTTCAAAAATATGCAAAAAATATACTTTTGTTCCTTTATAGCCAGATGGTTTGTCCTATTTTAAGCTGATAGTAACTTCATACATCTCTCTTGAATGTCATTGGTTTTAACTGGCAGACAGTATCTACTATTAGAATTTTCCTTATTCCTGGATGATCTAAAGTATATTTTTGGAACATTTGGATGATCATACTGTACACCAAGAAAATTTTTTCATTACACTTAGCTCATACTCAAAAAAGTGTTTATATAATTTTAAAAAAACCTCTTAAAATGAACAGTTCTTTTGACATGATGTTGACAGAAGTCACTTTGATGTAGTTTAGAGTCATGAATTTTCTATCTGTTCCATTTTTCCTGGGGCTCCATCAACTCAGACATCCTGATCTGTCATTTTGCAACTCTTTGTGAAGGCCTTGACAGATAGAGGTTTTGACAAGTGCTGGACATCAGCAGCAATTTAGAATAAGCAGTGTATATTTCTCCAGGTAAAGTGACAAAATGTCTAAAAGTGTCAGAAGAACTATGTGGCCTGCAATCATCTCTAATACTATAAAGCAAGCCTCCGTTTACGTTCTGTGTTGCCGCATGGTATGATGGCTGAAATTTAAAATTCTGTCAGAACCTATGATTAGAGGGCATCTGGCTTATTTACAAGTGTTTGCAATATTAAGAACCTTAGGGTCATGAGAAAAAAAATCCTTTAAATTTCTAATGAGTGAATGATCAGGATAATCACATAATGTGATAGGAGTCTTTAAAACTATAAAACACCGTTATATATTTTTTTTGTTTCTTCAGTACTAATTTGGGTCTTTCTTTTTAATGAAAACCTAGTTTCCTGTGCTGTCTTCAGTGTACAGTTCAGAGTTCAATTTAAGAGAACTTTCATTGGGTACTAATTATAACAGGTCATTCAGGTTTCAGACATGTCAGCATTTTTTCTGGTTAAATCTTCTATCAATGACTATGTAATAACTGCAAATATTGTCTCGCATATTGAATATGTTGTTCTTTTCATATAATTATTTTGTGTCTGTATTCACTCAAGAAACAGCTGTTAAAAGTTGAGTGGGATGCAAAATGGCACAGCCTGAAGATGTTCTTATTCACTCAGCTAACTCCCTTTTGATGTGATACCTACTGGCAGCGTCGTGTGGTTAATTCAACTTCTTTGACAGCCATCAGCACTACTGACCAGTGGTTTTGGGTTTTCTAGTGAGGGGAAAGGGTAGGAAAGAATTCCATAGTTTAGTTTTTTTCTCCCTGCTGCTGGAGCTAAAGCTTCTGCCAACAACTATCTAAATCAACACCATGCCAATGTGCTCTGCAGACCAAAGGTCACTCCAACATCTGGCCCCACTGTCTGCTTCTTTCAGGTTTGTTACTGGGCAGCATCTGCTTATGGATTCTTTCTCAACCTCTCTTTGATCTCTCTGACAGTAAAAAGAAGCTTCTATCACCCATCATGTGTTAGGACTTAAAAAAAAAAAACTCGAAAGCATGGGACATTGGGAAACTTGTGGAATTTTATGTTTTTTGCTCTTGTATGCATTGAGCATTCTATTTGATACAAGGCCATGGACTAAGGTGATTCTACTCTTGATTTCCAAAAGCATTGTCATAATCAATAAGTCCAATCTGTGAAAATATCTGGTCTATGGGAGCCCTGTCTTGTCTCTCTTGGTCAGGATTTAAAAAATGAAAACTGAAGAGCACAAACTGGTTTTGTTTCTGGTTTGTTTGTTTTGTATTGACTCTGAAGAGTCGAGTCCATGGTGATAGCTCTTGTCTGCTTTTCTGACATTTCTATCAGTGGTTGAGATCTCATGCATTTTTCATCCATAGTGTGCAATGTAGAGCACAGTTTGGAGATGCTACATAGTCTCTGGGTGAGTATTGGTGAACATGGTCAGCCTTTTCGTGAAGCAAAGCCCAACAGCATGTTCTCCCTGGCAGCAGCGGTGTATCTCCTGGATGAGGCACAAAAACAGCCCCATAATGTGTTAGTTCTTCCCTCATTCTTCAGCCCTCCTCCCTCCAGGTGAGTTCTTATGATCTCCAACCTGGAGTTCAAATTCAACCAGCACAACACGAATGCTGACTCTGTGCCTGGCACTATCCTTGGTGTTGGGGATACAGAAATGGACAAGACAGACACATGTCCTGTTCTCTCAGAGTTAACAGTCTGGATTGACGCAGGGAAAGGGGGGCTTACACATTTTCATGTCATGAAAAACTGAATGAGTTAGAATGTGTTTGGCCTTCACCAAGAAGTGGCAATCCATTACTGTATTTATATGTGAGTATAATTATAAGAGTTCACAGCTATGATTGTAACACAATTTTAGTTCTAGTCCAAATCAAATGCCAAAACTCTCAGGAGAAAGATGATAATGCATTCTCCAGCACCTAACACAGAACCTGCCAGGCAATACACGTTGTGGAGAGAATTTGTGATTTTCTTCCATTTTCGTTCATTCTCCAAACAGATTGGCAGTTTCTATTTTCCTTCACCCTCCAGGAAACTAAAGCAGTAGATAAAACCTTTTTTTTCCCCTGTGTGATTTAACTTTGGCTAACTAAAACAAGAACTTGTGTTTGTAGCATTTGCCACAATTTCACAGCACTTTTACTGCTTTGTCATCATTTATTTTTCACAAAATTCCAGAAATGTACAAGAAACCCAGAATTTTGCTGTTAAGTCCACAGTGACTCAGAGACCATTCAGACCAGAAATTTGCATGTATTTTTATAATTATTAATTTTTAATATCTCATGTTCATCTCATAAAAGAATTACCTAGGAACTTGTTCTGTCGGTTAACCAGTGCTTCAGAAAGTGCTTAAATAATTGATGAAATGTTAAAAAAAAAAAAAAAAGCAATATCATATGGGACTATTTCGTATGGGAATCAGTCTAAATACTTTATAGTCACAAGCCAATGGTAAGATGAAGACTGACAAAGCTAGCACTATGTCTCCTTAGCCATATATATTCCAAGAAGACTGGGGCTCAGAGTAGCTGGCTTCCCATTTCCTCTCCTGCTGACTAGTTTAGCAACCATGAACAAGTCATTTGAGCTTCCTGGTTCTCAGGGTTTCATTTTTCATCTGCAAAGGAAGGTCTGAGAATTAGGTGATAAAAATAATAATTTATATCTGATTTTTTGTTTTGCAGTTATAGTTTCCACGTATATTATCCCCTTTAACCAGAACTTTGTTTCAATATTCTAGGAATCTGTAGTTTCATTATAAAGACTAAATGTTTGATTTCCAAAAGTATTGTCATAATCAATGAGTCCAGTATGTAAAAACATCTGGTCTAAGTGAGCACCATCTTGTCTGTCTCAGTCAGCATTTAAAAATAAGGCCTTCAGTGCAGGCATCAGATTATAATGACCTTGTATGATAACCTCATACCTGCTTTGGAAATTATCTAACTGTGGAAATCCAGTCCCCTAAATGATAAGTGCTTGTATTGGCAAAGAATAATCATGACCCTGTTAATAAATCTGTTATTGGGTCTTCCTTGTTCTGGACATTTAGCATTACAAAGTCAGAGGAATGAATTAATATCCAATAAATTATAGGAATTATAACTATTCTATTTATCATATGCATTTAGATAATTTAAGAATAGAATCTACATTTTTAAACTTATCTTTAATTATATCATTTGATGTACTTGAAAACATTTTGTACACCAAAAAATTTTTCTTTTCTTTTAAAAGCAGCCGGATTACAAAATAGCCCTTTTTTGTTAACCAGCCTGAGAATTTACATATATTACTCTGACCACTAGAGGGAGTCTGCATTGTCAGGAATGCCAAGCCCAAGAGAACATGAAACAGGCTGTTTTCGGGTGTTGATGACACATCCATTGTCTGTCCACGATATCATATGCATACAAATTGTCATAGTAATCACATTAACTATCACTGGGTTCATTATTTTCCTTTAAAAAAAGGAATTTGACAACATGTTTTATTTTGTTCTTTTTAAAAAGTGTACAACTTTTAAAAGGTGACAAAAACTTACAGTGCTTCCTTAAAATAACAGAGATTTAGCAATCTAAAGAACATGAGGAATTAAATAACATAAATTAGTGATAATCTGATCACTTCCATTTTAGGCCTGGTTTTGTAATCTGGAAATGAACATGTCCTCCTTCTCCCTCAGCACCCCTGCCCCTCCCTTCTTGTAGGCAGCAGCTGTGCAGGGTTTTTGCATCCTAACCTACTGACGTACATCGCCCCTAACCTGCAGGGACTTCCTTCCAGGGTGAGAGGGTAATTGTGGCTCATGTCCGGTCAGTCCTCAGACCCTCTTCTGAGACTGCCAAACAAGTGGCTTTGCGTGTGTATTTTTCACAAAGCTGGTTTATAAATGAGGAACTGAGCTGAAACCACCTGCTCGTTTCACCTCAGCTACTAAAAGCAGAGGGAGGGCAGGGACAGTCATTCCTTTCTCAGCATGGCTGGTTTTTAGTCAGCAGCATATAATTGAAGGGTTCAATGTTTTTTGAATTTCAGGTTTTCAACAGGACCCTTGAATTTTGCTTAAATGTCTTAACTTACACATTATTGACACCAGATACAATTCATTTCTGGCTTGCCCACTTCTCATTGCCCGTGTACTCAGAACTCAGGACAGAATGGGCAATTGAAACTGCTGTTGGTTTTGACAGATATGTATTTATGTATAACTTTTGTTCCTGCATTTTGATACAGGTGAAACTGCTGTTGGTTTTGACAGATATGTATTTATGTATAACTTTTGTTCCTGCATTTTGATACAGGTAACTTTGATATTCTGGGAAACCATTACATTCCTCCCAGATAAAACCTGCCTCAGAGTGGCCTCGCACAGTGCTTCTCAAACTACACGTAGAAACAGACCACTTCTTTTATTTCCTTTCCAATTTTTTTGGATTAGTACTTCTGCAAAATACAGTAAAAATAAATGACTAGAAATAAAAAGCATTTGAAATGTTAACTAATTTTCTATTATTATCTTCAACAGACAAAATGATTCTGTGAAATTGCTGTAAAAGTTTCTACTCTCTTCCTCTCCTTTCTGTCTCTCACTGTGGACCAGCACATGCAGTCCCAAGGCCAGCACTCTGACTTGCACTGACCTGATAACACTCTCCTTTTCCACCCCACCTCTGCACCTTCCAGACTCATGCAGAGTTCCAACTTTAGCGGAACTCCCCTATTCTTCCTTATCTGGAGCAAGGCCAGACTTGGAAGGTTTTGCTTCAGTACTGAACATACAGTGGAGGTAAATGGAAAAAGCCATATTTAGAATTACAAAGCAGAGTTGGTGGCAGTGTTGGTTTAATGAAAATAAGGTTTCAAATATTTGACCCTGAGCATGTAATTAAAAGTTTATTGCAGATGATATTTTCTAATCACCTCACACTACAAAAGATTCAATATTAAATTATTTCTTTTCTTACGAATTTGGGGCAGGAATGAAGCAATTAAAGGGGGTCTTCATGTTCATGAAATATTCAGTAGGTAGAGAATCTGGAGAGCTTAGTAAAATAATAGGCTGAACACACTGCTTTATTTTTCTTTCTTTTCAGTTGCCCTTTGAAATAGAGCTGATGGTAATTTTGTCTTCCAAGCTTCAACGCATATTGAGGACAGATTAGCTAAACACACTGGTCTGGGAATCAAGAGACCTGGTTATCATCTTGCCACTACTTACTGGCCAGATGGCCTTCAGCAAATCACTTTAGACTTCAGTTTTCTCTTCTTAAGATGGAAAGACTGTTACCTCTCTACTTCCCTCACAAGCTTGGTTGCTGGGAAAATCAAGTTAACTAATCAGTGGGCTTTGGAGACCAACAAACAAGTCACACACACACATGTATATATGTGTATGTGTATATATTGCATGGTTCTTCATTTACTTAATCATGTATTTCTCTTGAATGCTCTTGAAATATATACCTTTAGAAGGTATATATACCTTCTTGAAATACTCTTGAAATATATACCTTTAGAAGGTTTATTGTTAAACCATTCCATCTATATTTTTATGGTCCTTTCTCACCCTATCCCTAGTCCACCCATAACTTTAAGCGCATGGTTATTTTTATTCTTGTTTTGAAAGGTAAAAGATAAACTTCACATATACACAATACAGTTTATTATTAGAAATGTTAGAGGAAAGGATCATTTAAATATCATCTCCAAGGTTTCATCTCACTTGCCCAGTGTTGTGAAGCAGAGGTATGGTACTGAGCTATGCTGTCTGGATGAGAGGGAACCTTCAGCCTGGCCTCTGAAGGTTCAGTGTAAAGACCCATTGCTGCATCCTTGCCAAAACACACACACAGACACATGCCTGTATGCACATATGTGTGCACATATACATACCTACACACACACACGGATGCACACATATAGAAATGTATACATGTGCATGCACACATGCACACTTACACAAACATGTGCACACACATTCCAAGTGCTTGATACTCAGTTGTCTCCCAAAAGCCATGGCCAGACCTGCACCATTTCTGCGTGACAATACTCTGTCATCCTGGCTAGGCTCTGCAAGTGATGATAATGGGGCTTCCTTTGGAGAACAGTGATTGCAAATGAGACCACAAGGTCACTGCCCTGAGAGCAAAGAAGCAGGTGGTCTTAACGCTGGGACACTTGGCAAAGCCTAGTCCTGACCAGCCTCTTCAATCCATAAGGAGACAGCTTTGAACGATTTTACTCTAAATGCGAAATTCTGGAAATAGAAAATGGAAAAGCATTTTTCACCCTAGTAAACTGAAACATGTGGCTGGAAGAGTTACATGTGGCTCGAGAACAGTTTGGAAGAATTACAAAACCTCATTCATTCATACATACATTCAAACATTTATAGAGCGTCTATAATGTACCAGGTTCAGTGCCTGGTACTGGGTAGACAGTAGCAAGAAAAAATAATCTGAGTATCTGCTCTCATGAAAAATATAGATAATTATAATCCAGGTGTGGAAATGACTCCAGGAGACTTTTCCCTCTTCTGCTGTCTTTGAAGGTATACTCAATGTGGTCAAGTCAGATGAAGCTGTGGAATCCAAGCCTGAGTTTATTCTGATCTTTACACAATTATAGCTGTGATCCTCTCAGCCCACCATGATCTAGCTTCTGTTCTCTCTCCACTTCTCTAAGACACACTGAGAAATGTCCATGACCATTTTCTGTTGCTCTTAGATAGATAGCTGACCTAGGCATGTCAAGGAAAGCACTCTTAGGCTGGGGTGTGGTCCAGGCTCCATCTCTGTGCACCAGGGTCTGATTCAACAGCTTGGAGTCCGAATTTTTCAGTGAATACAGATTAACCACCCTCTCGTAAACTGATATACACGTAGTCTCACAAAAGACATGAGTAAGTGATAATATCCATTTATTAATTTGCAGTTAGGAATGAACCCTTTTAGAGACATAAATGCTTATATATGCTAGTCAGGGTATCCCCTTATTGCCATGGAGGTAACATTGATATTACGTTGGTCTTCCAGAGGCTGCTTCATGAGAATAGAATCAGAGCAATGGAAAGTCAATAGTACTGTGGTTCTTTGGGGTAGGTACCTATTGTTAGCATATGTGTATTCATTTCTGTGATCCTTTCCACTTCATCTATGAGTTTTTTTTCTAATAATGTTTTGGCCACGGAGGACATTCGGTTGATGCTGACTGAATGCAGTCCTTTGAGACAGGATTTGTATATCTATACTCTGCAACTTCCAGAATAAACATGTTTGAGGTATGTCAGAAAGGTGGCCTTTTGGGTATTCACAGTAACTGTGTGATAAGCATGGTCTGTATTGGGGAAGGTGCTCTGACTTAAGACCTACAAGGCAGGAGGCTTGCTCTGGCCCTGCCCGTTACTGTGGCAGTCACTTTACTCCTCTGCAGATGGGGGAGGTTGGACTGGGTGAGCAGTAAGGGCCTCTCCAGCCTCAGTGCTCAGATGATCCATGACTGTTGAGCTGATTTTAGTGGCAGACTTGTGAGTTCCTCAGGCTACACTAAAGTGGAGGTACTTTTTGTGCCATTGTCATTGCATTGAATATGTTGTTTCATGTACTTACTATGTCTCAGGCACTTGGATGCAACAATGAGTAGAAACAAGCCCATTTCATTTACAGTTGAAGAGGACTTTGGAGGCCATCCACATTCCAACTTTAACCACCACCTCCCCCAGTTGCCATCACAACCATACGTTCATGTTGGTGCCTGTTTATATGTACATATGCTGGCAGTGTGTGCCAGTGGGAGCCCTGCTTTTCTGGCCATCTGTATTTGTGACAGTGGACAAAAGTTAAGAGAGGAGAAGGTAGGTAGCCATTTAGTTTCTCCTGTCCTTTATTTTAGAGCTTTCGAAAGAACTGATAAGTGATCACTAAGCCCGCTTAACGTCCCTAAACTGTACTACCTATTTAATGGTTGAATTTGTGTTGATAAATAAGAAAATTTAATCGTTTTGGTAAAGTATACAACTTAGATAAATGTCCATGTCTATTGGGGCTTTTTGAAACTTTGTAGAAGCTCTGGATGTTGTATAATGTTGAAGTAATACATTAGCCATTGGTAGGACTCCCCTCACTGTCATTGTTAAACCACCTCCTCCCCAAGCCCTGGGAAGCCTACCTTGGGAGTTGTTTCATCCCAGAGTATTATAGAACAGAATTGCTCATCAAACCAGGAGGGGGGATGGAGTGGTGAGTTTCGTGCAGTGACACATGTGCAGTCCCTTCATGCCATAAATATTTGGTTCCATTTCTTACTGGAAGGCATAAAACGAATTGCTTATGTGCATGTTTAAGCCACAAAAATGTCCTGGCAGAAAGCGAATGCCTGGGGATGTTTGTATGCACATCCCACAGCAGAGTGAACAGGATAAGTAGTTCCAGCTAAAGGAAAAGCATAAGCCTGCCTCGGAAAATGCTTTCTCATTTCAAAATCTATTTTATATATATTTTTTGAATAGAACAATTCTCACATATTTCTTTAACCATGTCTCAACATATATATACTACTGAAAATGCTGGTTATTCCATCAAATTTGAAAAGAATAATACATATGTTTTATTGTTGATGTTTGTTTTAACCAGCGTTTTCTAAGCAGGCCCATAAAAAAGAAATTAGAAATTTTTAAGGCCTCATAGTTTCTTGGCTTCAAAGAAGGCTACAAATAAGAGTATCTCTATCCACCCTTCCTCCAAAAAAAAAAAAAAAAAAAATACACAACATCTGGGTTTGCTGAGTACTTTTTTTTGGAGACAGGGTCTTACTGTATCACCCAGGCTGGAGTGCAGTGGTGCAATCACGGCTTACTGCAGCCTCAACCTCCCAGGCTCAATGGATCCTCCCACTTCACCCTCCTGAGTAGCTGGAACCACAGGCATGCATCACCATGCCAGATTAATTTTTGTATTTTTCTTTTTTGTAGAGATGGGATTTTGCTATGTTTCCCAGGTTGGTCTCAACCTTTGGGCTCAAGTAATCCACCTGCCTTGGCCTCCCAAAGTGCTGGGATTTCAGGCGTGAGCCACTGTGCTTCGCCCCTGATCCTTACTTTTTAAATAGAATGTTTGGTCATAAACATGGGGAAATGATGGCATCAAATAACTGATTTATTTTAAAGAGTATCTAGTATTGGAATATTCTTTTAAAATTAGGAAAAGAGTATTATATCAAGACATATTTCTCCTTATTTAAAAGGAGAACACATATTTTAACATAGTAATTACATAGCTGTAATTTATTTGAAGCATTTTCCAAAGAGTGGAGATGCAATTAGAAACCAGAATCAGGCCAGGCGTGGTGGCTCATGTCTGTAATCCTAGCACTTTGAGAGGGTGAGGTGGGTAGATCATTTGAGGTTAGGAGTTTGAGACCAGCCTGGCCCACATGGTGAAACCCCATCTCTACTAAAAATACAAAAATTTGCCAGGCAGTAGTGGCGCTTGCCTGTAATTCCAGCTACTCAGGAGGCTGAGGCAGGAGAATTCCTTGAGCCTGGGAGGTGGAGGTTGCGGTGAGCTGAGATTGCGCCACTTCACTCCAGTCTAGGTGACAGAGTAAGACCCTGTCTCAAAAAAAAAAAAAAAAAAAAAGAAAGAAAGAAAGAAAAGAAAAGCAGAATCAAATAATTGTTTTGCTGGTCTATTAGCCAGTTAAAAGTTGCATATAACCTATAAAAACAATGGATATTTCAACATGGACCAATTTCATTCATAAATAACAGCACGGAAGAGGGACTGTTTTGTGCTTTTCATGATTTGGGGGATAATATTTCTCATATATGCCTGCAAGTGTCAGTATGTGAGATAGGCACTTATGGTGCCTGCCCATGAAGTAGGACCTATGTGCGTGAATATATTTGTGAGGGAATTCAGTTGTTAATATACCCCTTCCCTCTTTAAGGAAACCCTAGAAATAAAATTGAAATTATAATTCATTTATGAGTATTTTCTGAATTTACATAAACATTTACTTCATTATTCCTTTAAACAGTGAACTCGCATAGGACATTATAAATATTTATGTTTTATAGTTTGAAATTTATACAGATTTTAAAGAATTGATCTCAAAATGTATGCTATGTATTTGGAAATAAATAGTATTTTAAAAGTAAAGAAAGTTAGATGCTTATCTATTTCATACAACTAATTTAAACATTAGGAAAGAAATGGAAGGATATTTAAACTTAATGGCAGACAACCTCAGAATTTATTTTTAAATTAACATTTTTTATTTTTATTATTTATTTATATTTTTGAGATGGGGTATCACTCTGTCACTGAGACTGGGGTGCAGTGGCACAATCATAACTCGTTGCAGCCTCCATCTCCCAGGCTCAAGCAATCCTCCCGCCTCAGCCTCCTGAGTAGCTGAGACTACAGGTGCACACCACTGTGCTTGGCCAATTTTTGTATTTTTTTCTTTGTAGAGACAAGGTCTCCCTATGTTGTCCAGGCTAGTTTTGAACTCCTGGGCTCAAGTAATCCACCTGCCTCAGCCTCCCAAAGTGCTGGGATCATAGGCATAAGCCACTGCATCTGGCCCTAAATCAACAATTTTTAGCACCAGCACCTAGAAAACCAGAACCCAGATAACTTTCACTTCAGCCAAAGTTGGACTTCTGAAAGCTTATAGGGAAGGTGTGCATTTTAAAGCAAAGCATTGCCTCCTTGTAGGCATTTCTTTTTCCATTCAGTGTATCTTCAGCTTCTAGTGTTTTACCTGGCATGTAGTCTATATTAAATAAATGTTTACTGCTAAATAAATAAGTGAATAAAGAAAAGAAGGGAATAAAGAAAAGAGGGAGGGAGAAAGAAGGAAAGAAGGAGGAAGGAAGAAGAAGAAGAAGGAAGGAAGGAAGGAAGGAAGGAAGGAAGGAAGGAAGGAAGGAAGGAAGGAAGGAAGGAAGTTGAAATGAAAAAACTTCAAAAGCTAGTTTTAAAAGGTTTTTATGTATTAACTATAGTCACTATGGCCACCACCCAAGTCTCTAAAGCTTTGCTCAGAGAGAAGATGGAGATGGAAGAGTAGAAGTGGGCTCATGGGCATTGCTGCAGGACCGTCACAGATACAGTGACCAAGCCTGAATATCAGGTTTTATGTGCAGACGTCTGTATTATCACCAGTGCTCTCACTGAGTCCAAGAATGTGTTTTATGCTGAAACGTGTTTAGGGATGAAAGCAGAGGGAGCAATGGTTGAGGATTTATTTGGTACTAAATGTATTTGTATGTATTGTGCTCTAGAATGAGAGAACTCTACAAACCCAGGAGATGGCTGGGAAGAGCTACCAAGTTTAGTTATCCACTGCCTCATACTGAAGAGAATCTTGTAGACAACCTTAGGTAGATTCACTGAAGGGTGAGAAATATAGTATCTAGAGAAAAGACCTGCAACTAACGAGCGAGGCTTTTATTATTACACTTTTCACACTATTGAAAGCAGGTGGAGCTGTTTTCCCAGCTATATGGAGTAACACATACTTGAAAAATACTCGGAGAAACTCTGAATTATCCAAGGAGTAATTTTAAAGTAAATTTTATTGTGTATTTTGAGGCTTACATAATTTTAAGAGAAAATTTATGTTTCTTGAGCAGCTGTTATGTGCTACATACTTTAGATGTTATCACATTTTGTTTTGCTTTGCTTTGTTTGGGGCATTTTAAATTTTTCTTAATTGAGATGCAATTCACATATGGTAAAATCCACTATTTCCAAGTGTATAATTCATCAATTTTTTTTGTATATTTACAAAGCTGTGAAACCATCACTGCTATCTAATTTTAGAATGTTTTCATCACCCCAGAAAGAAACCTGTTGGCAGCCACTCCTCATTCCTTCCTCCCCTCATCCCTAGGTTACCACTAATTTACTTTCTTTCTCCATGGATTTTCCTATTCTGGACATTTCGTATAAATGGAATGATACAATGTGTGGTCTTTTGTAACTGACTCTTCATTTAGCATAATGTTTTCAAGTTGTCACATTAGTTAATAGCTCTTTCCTTTTTATGACTGAATAATATTCTATTGTGTGGATATACCACATCTTCTTTATCCATTCCTCAGTTTATGTACATTTTGATTCCTTCCACATTTACCTACTATGCATAATGTTGATATTAACATTTGTGTGCAAGTTTTTGAATGGACAGACCTGTAATTTCTTTTCTCTTGGGTATATGCCTAGTAGTGACATTGCTGGGTCATTTGGTATTATTGTGGTTAACTTTCTGAGAGTCTGGCAGACTGTTTTACACAGTGCCTGTTCTATTTTACATTCAGTGTGTGAAGGCTCTGATTTCTCCATATCCTTATGAAAACTTGTCATTTTCTGGGTTATTGATAAGAGCCATCCTAGTGGATGTGAAGTGGTATCTCATTGTGGTTTTGCATTGCTTTTCCCAAATGACTAATGATGTCGAGTGCCTTTTCATGTGTCTATTTTGTATATCTTCTTTGGAGAAATGTCTAGGAGTAATTTCATTTGGTATTATTGTGCATTTCTATATTATATAGAAGAGAAAAATGAAGTCAGACATTAATTGGTCCTGTCACCAAACATTTGTTGAGTGCCTGCTGGCAATTGCTTGGGAAGGTGCCATTTGTAGGTGCATTTGAGTGACATCCTCTTTGAACTGGGAAGAAATATTGAAATGCTGATTGTGACCTTATACATTTTTTAAAATAAATATATTTAATATGGAGTTATATAAATAAATTATACTTTAGCATTATTCTGCTGCTTAGCAAATCTATTAACTTATTTAATTATTTTAACACAGCCTGATACAGGGTTTATCGTATACTTGGCATTCTAGGCATTGTTGTAAGCACTTTAAAAATATCAATTAATTTAATTCTGGTAACAACCAATAGTCGATATTGTTATCGTCCTCAGTTTATAGATGAAGAAGCTGAGGCAAAAAGAGATGAAAGAACTTGCTCAGCACCACACAGCTAGTGAGGCAGTATGGTTCAGGACCACCTGATTTATACTACCACACTCTGCTGCCCCTCTTATTCTATGTTGTCTCACTCATACACAGCATTTGGGATGAAGAGTGTATAAACCCAACCATGCATTGATTTAGCAATTATTTGCTGAATGCCTACCCTGGCCCACTTTCCTGGTCAGAACCTGTGCCCTCACGGGGTTTACCTTCTAATGGATGAGATAGATCATACCCTGTAAGCAGAAAGACCAGTTATCTGTGAGGTGATATAAAGAAAAGGAATGATGGTAAGGGAGAGAGTGTGATGGGGTGGTGAAAGGAGCATGCATACAGGGAGTCAGGAGAAGCTTTTCTAAATAGGTGCCATTCGAACAGCAACAGGAATAAACTGAGCCATGAGGGTGTCTAGAAGAACAGTATTCCAGACCCAGGAACCTGCGGGTACAAAATGCCCCGAGGTTGCAGCGTGACTGGCAAGGTATAGGAACAGGGAAAAAAAGTATTTTTAAAGGCTCACTGGAACATCAATCTGGAGAATACACAGTTTATTTTTATTTTTGTGGGTACATAGTGGGTGTGTATATTTATGGGGTACACAGGGTGCTTTGATGCAGATGTGCAATATTTAATAAGCACATCATGGAGAATGGGCTGTCCATCTCCTCAAGCATCACTTTAAGTTTTTATCCTTTGAGTTACAAACCATCCAATTACACTCTTTTAAGCTATTTAAAAATATACAATTAAGTTATTACTGACTATAGTATCCCTATTGTGCTATCAAATAGTAGGTCTTATGCATTCTTTCTATTTGTGGGATTTTTAGATCCCACAAATAAGTAAGAACATGTGAAGTTTGTCTTTCTGTGCCTGGCTTATTTCACTTAACATAATGTCCTCCAGTTCCATCCATATTGTTGCAAATGACAGGATCTCATTCTTTTTAATGGCTAGATATACTCCACTGTGTATATGTACCACATATTCTATATCCATTCATCTATTGATGGGCACTCAGGTTGCTTCCAAGTCTTAGCTATTGTTAAAAAATACACTGTTAATGGGGGAGAAGCATTAGACCAGAGAAAGGCTGCTGTGATCATGCAGCAAAGGGATAATGGTGATCTGGATGGAGAGAAAATACTACTTGGATTTGGAAAATATTTTGAAGGTAGAACAAAGTGATTTGCTGATGTTATATGTGGGTTGTGAGATAAAGAAGTCAAGATTCAATCAAGTTTTTTGGCCTGAGCTACTGGGTGTAGTGGCCTGCTATTTGTTGAGTTGTGGAACACTGAAGGAGAAGCATTCTTGATAAAAAAATTAAGCATTCATTTTGGATAGGTGAAATTTAAGATGTTCATAGACCTCCAAGTGGAGATGATGGATAGGCAGTGGGATTAGGAGTCTGGATTTCAGAGGAGAGGGCCAGGCTGGAGATTTGAGCTGACATGTCTCCAGTATACCATGGTATCAAGCGCTGTTGCAACTAGCCTGGACACCACGCTCTAGAGCAAGTGCAGAGAGGAGCAGATGTTTGAAAACTGAGCTCCGAGGCTTTTCAGTGTTCAGAGACATTGGAAAGGTGGGGAACACAGAAAGGGGAACTGAGAAGCATCAACCAATGATGTAGAAGCCAAATGAGGAAGCCACAAAAAAGAGTGTTTGAAGAGAGGTCACTGAGGAATAAGCTTGTCTCAGACCTAAGTCCCAGGAAACTGTCAGTGGTTCAAATGAGGAATGGAGGAAATATCTGATCAGAAATGGGCATCTCTATTCCTCTGTATCCCTTGCAGTAAAAAAAAGGTTAGTGCCTTTTGGTTAGGCACTTTCCTACTTTAAAAAATGCACACTTGCTCACTTTTGTCTGTAGGATGAGTCTTAGCTGCTCAGCCTTGTGTTCCACATGCTTCACAACCTGGCTTCATCCCACCTCTTTCCAGCTTCATCTTTCACAATCCACAACTCCCATCCCAGCCAAACTGCACCCTATTACTCTGGCAGTGTTGAGCTACTTCCTCATTTCTAGTTATCAGTTTGCATAGCTGTGCATTCACTACTGCCATCCCATCTGTCTGGCCTATCATTTCCTCCTCTCATTTTCTAATGAACGTTTGCCCATCTATAAAATCACAGCTCAGATGTTACCTTCCATGGAAAGCTTTCCCCTACCACTCCAATAAGAAATCTACTGGGTTTTTCTCTTAATACCTTGACAACTTGCGCAGTTATGCTTCTACGTTGGCTACAGCTCAGTGCACTATATTTATATCCTGTACCATCCATGCCAAATGTGTATTAGCTATCTATTGCCGTGTAACAAACTGCCCCCCGAATTTAGCATCTTGAAACAACAAACATTTATTATCTCACTGTTTCTGAGGTCCGAGAATCTGGGAAAGGCTGAGCTGGGTGGTTCTGAGTGGTTTCTCATGAGGTTGCAATCACAATGTTGGCTGGGCTGCAGCCATCTCAGGACTCAACTTGGGCTGAAGAATCTGCTTCCAAGCTTACACACATGATTGCTAGCAGGCCTCAGTTCCTTGCTGGTCATGGGCCAGAGACGTGCTGCTCACTATGCAGGCCTTTTTACAGGGCTCTTCTCTACATAGTAGCTTGCTTCATCAGAGCAAGTGATCTGAGAGAAAGACTCTAATACTGAAACCACAATTTTTTATAACCTAACCTTGGAAGTGACATACCATCACTTCTGCCTTACAATAGTTGTCACACAAATCCATCCTGGTTCAACGCGGAAGAAAACTGCACAGGGTGTGAATATCAGGAGGTGAAGTTCTATGGGGCCATCTTAGCAATCCTTTGCTGGCTGCTGCAAAAGGAGCACACCTGTCTTTTCAGCTTCCTTCCCCCACCACTACTTATAGTGAACGGTTAGTGGAAGAAGCACTCCGTGACAACTGGGGAATGATTAACTGGCTGAGCAAATAAACAGGCCCAGAGAATGTGAAGTAGTGTTGACGTTCTGATCCTATTTTCCACCAAAAAATAATGTGCAAAAGCGAGGAGAAAGATCTAATTATCTTTTCATAGATAATTAGAAATGCTTTTATTTCTGTTTTATTGTCTATTCATTTGCATCCACAAACATTTTAAAACTTGTACTTAAAACACGGATTGAACCAATCACATTGCTGTTCTCTAAATGTTTGAAATAATTTCCAGTGAGAAAATTGAAAATTCTGGTGAGAGGCAGGTGGAGTGGATATTGAGCAACGTATGAGTAAACAAGGAAAGTAATTTTGGAAAGAAGCATTTACAGATAGAGTGGATCTGGGTGGTATTTGGTGCAGCATACTTGAAGTGAAGATGGCATGAGCTCACTGGGCCCAGAGTTTCCGTGGAAAATGGACATGGAAAGATGCTAAGGAAAACCTTACTTTCTCACAAATGTAACATAACATTGTTAAATATTGTTTCAAATTTTAATTTTAATTTTGAAAGCTAGAAGAAGTGAAAGCATATAATCATCAGGATCAGCTGAATCCTTTTATTGCCCTCTGATGGGCTTCATTGAAACCATATTTCTGCCTCAAGTATCTGAAATTTGTGTCATTGGCAACTGTCACCACCTTTATTTTCTGTGTTTAATTTTTGAAGGGCCCATGGAGTGGTTTTTTGGTGAATTCTTTTAAGTTGTAGACACTTTTATTTTCTAAATGAAAGAATGCCTCAGTGCCACAGGAAACAGAAGGTCTGATTTCATGTTTTTCATCTAAATCAAGTAGAAATTTGGGACTGCTGTCCTTCAGGCACAGACCTGGTTTGGGTAGGGACTGTTGCGTTTTCCTCCAGTGAGAGGATGAGGGATTGGTGGAGCTCATCAACTGGATGATATAGGAACATGTTAGGAATATATTAGGAACATATTAGAAATATGAGAGTGTTCTTGAAAGGAAGGCTTGATAGACTCAAATAAAGTTTGATAGACTCAAATAAGCATGTGCAACACTGGAGAGAAGAATGAAGGTGCGATGAAAAAAGTTTAAATGAGAAAGTCACAGGAGGAAAAAACAGAATAAAATAAGACAGACAAAGAAAGAAAAACTATCACATGATCTTACTTATATGTAGAATCTACAGTCGTTAGACTCATAGAAGCAGAGTATAATGGTTATTTTCAGGGAATAGAGGGAGGGGGAAATGGGGAGATTTTGATCAAAGGGTACAAAGTTTCAGTTATGCACGGTAAGTTTTGAAGATCTACCCTGCAACATAGGGCCTGTGGTTAACAATACTCTATCATATATTTATAATTTTGCTAAGAGGGTAAGTTTTATGTTAAGTGCTTTTACCAGAAAAGGAAAAACAACAGAAAACAAAGCAAGCAATAAAAGGAGGCAGAAGGAAACTTTTGGAGATACTGGATAAATTTATTGCATTAGTTGTTATGATGGTTTTGAAAGTAGATGCTTATCTTCAAACACACCAAGTTCTATACATTAAATATATACAGATATTTATATGTCAATCATATTTCAATAAAGCAGTTTAAAAGCAGTCACAGGAGGGTTAGGAAAAGATAGGTTGGTTTTCCTAATGAGAATAAAATCTGCTATAATGGGGATAAATTCAAGGGGAAAGGATTTTCTGTTCCCTTTCATGTAAAACTTTTAGAAATAAAAATGGAAGTTAGAAAGCAAGAAAAAATGTTGGAAAACATATAACAATTTGTTTAAAAAATATGGAACTGTCTCTGATAGGATTTACTGACTTAAGCCTTTTGCCCAATTTTTTTTTTTAAAGAATCATATTTAACTTAGAGCAACAAAAAATATTTTCAAAGGGAAGAACATGTTTTTAAACACTATTTCTATCTATCTACACAGCACAAATCTGACAAAGAACTTTCCTTCCCTGATTTTCTCTATAAGCCCCTGTCACTGGAATATAAAGTAGTGATGATAGAAATCCCTGTCCATTGATTTCTACAAATAAGTTATATAGGGAAGTCTCAAAGTAGACACTGTGTTTGGTCAACTCTTTATTCTCCAAGCTATTGAATGAGTGAATGAATATATCAAATGTAGAAAAATAGTTTGACTATCAAGCTAACATGCTGTCTGACCATCTTGATGAAGTGGGATTTTAACAAAAAGATTATGAAAGTTTCACAGGGTTATGAATCACCAACTCTACCTTTCCTGCCCGCTAGAAATTCAAACCATACAAGGACTGTCATATATATGCAACATATATGCAATCAAATATATTCTTAAGCCCAGTTGCCATTACGCTGTCTTGCTTTTCAGAATTTGGCACCACAATTTATTTGCTTCTCTCTCTCTCTGCACACACACACACACACACACACACACAGCATTGCTGTTTAACAAAAGTAATTCCGTCAAATCCCACAAGAGTTCCAATTTCTTGGCATAAGAAGGGCCTGTACAGTTCTCATCCCGTGTGGATAGGATCCCATCTGAAACATCAGCTACCTTTGCCTACAGGCATGGTTCTCACTGGATATTCTCTACCTCAAAGCAGCATTTTCCTCTTTATTTCTCTATAGATAGAAGGATCATCCCCAGCAGCAGCAGTATGTGACCAGCAGAGAAGGAGCATCCCTAGCAGCAGTATGTTACCAAATACTGACTGTAGACTCTGTTTTGCTTTGCTCTGAATATCACCACATATATCCCACCTCTTTGCTTGTTCAGAATGTCCTGGGAAATGACAGATGAGCCAGCATTTTGTTTGTAACTAGTAAGTTGATTTTGTTGTCACAGTAGGAGGTTTCTTTTTTATCAGTATAGGTGCCTTCTTTTGTTTCAATGATTTTTCTAGGATTAAAGAATTGATGCTAAATAAACCCAGCTAGGCTATTGATCACAAGGAACCTATATGCCTCTCTAGGTATGGATCAATGTCTAACTCTTTTAGGGACTCCCGGCAAGGCAATCAGTAGACTCTCAACCTTGGTGTATGCAAACAGCAGGCCTGATGAAATGATACCCACTTTTATAACATACCCAGGCTCTCCTTCTCAACAAGTAGGAATTTGAGCATTGACTATAGGCTACATGCATGGTAGGTTTCACCCATAGTCCCTATACTGAGAGTGATACAGAAGACAAGTTGGGATGAAACGGACAATAAGAGCAAGCCATACAGGTCAGAGCTTAGGACAGCCCTAAGCATTTAGGCAGAGCAGGAGCATTTAAGTATAAGGCAAGAGTTTGCAACTAGAGAATCAAACCAGAGTCTCTAGAAAGACAGGTAGAAACAGCATTCGCTGGAATCATGGCTTAACCGCAAGAAATCTTTCTTGGGATCCTTTAAGCCTTGGGAGGGAACTGTGAACAGCAATGAGCTGAATCTGACTCCTCAATAATAATAACAACAATAACACCTAATGTTGTCAAACACTTGTTATGTGCCAGAAAGTATACTAACTACATGGCAATGATCTCCTTTAACAGACCAGATTTTATATTTAGTTTATTTTAAAACATAGATCTTAAAATATATTTCTATGTTAAAAAAAAAAAAAAATCAAGGAGCCTGGTTCATTCTTATGCATTCCTTCCATCACGTTACCTTTGGGGATATTTTGATGAATCCTTAATTTTCTGACATGCAGTGATTTTAGATTAGATTTTTAATGTGATGGCGATAGAGCTTTTATAGCCTGTCCTCCTCAGTTGCTTGAGAACGTTCTGGTAAGCTGTTAGTCCTGTACTTGTATGTAATTGTCATTTCTCTGGAAATTAGCTAATATAATCACCAGGAAATCATTGCTTGCCTTCTTTCTTTTTTTTTGGCTCCTAAATATGTGCCGTTTATCTCATTTCTGTTTTTTTTTTTTTTTTCTACAAGAACTTTTAGCTCGTATTAGCTGTTATTTAAATGTTACTAGTACCTCTATAATGATAACTTATATCCCAGCACATCATTTTGGTTGGCTTTAAAAGGTTTAGGGTTTTTTTCTGTATGATTTTTGATTGTCTGGTAAGCACATGAGAATGCTTTGTTCTGAATTTTAATGGCCAGTTAGGGTAGGAACCGCCACTTTTTGTTTTGAATATATTTTGCCACAGTGTATATTTTTTCCCTGTAACTCAAAATATTGTATGACTATTAGGCTTATAACAAGCTTAATTCAAATTGTACGTGTAAATATATTTTGTCTAGTGGGCTTTTTTGTTAACATTCCTGAGTTTTTGTTTTAGCATCATAATGTGTTGCCTTTTACATTAGAACAAAAGCCCCCAAATGTCGGTTCATCAGCTGACAATACCAGTTTTGTCTCTTAATTAGAAAAGAGAATAAAGCTGTTTAGGGGTGTCAATAAAATGACAGATGCATCATTAGCAGACGGCTATGGTGGATCAGTTTTGTGTAAATACTTGGAATGGAATTAATAGGAATTTCTGCTAGCATATTTAAATTGAAAGCTTGAGGGAAGAAAGCAGTGTTTTAATGCCGTGAACTAGTCAAAGAAAACGGGAGCAAATGACCATTTAATATTGAATTAAGAGTGTAAGACAAATCAAGTTGCAATAGAGAAATATAAATACTGAGAATTGTATATATTATTAATATATCACAAATGAGCCATTATGAATATTATATGATTAATTCATTTAATAAATATTTATTGAGGGTCTACTACGTGCCAGGTGGTAAATTTAATTAGAGTATACAAGTGAGTCCAGACCCAATGTCACTGTCCTGTATAATTAATAGGACAAAATTTCAATTCAACCCTAAGTATCTGAAGGGGTTCTTCAGAGGTTTTGCATTAGATGGCCTCACAGTGTATAAAACCCAGGTCATTCAATGTGATTCAAAGGTTAATTCCATTTAGTCCATATGTCCTAAATGGTTGGCAAGGTTACTTTAGCAAGTACAGGCAGGTGCACATGGGTGTGCTAATGCATAAGATGGTACATTGTTTTTTCTAGTCATGAGGAAGCACTTTACTCATGAAATTAAAGCACTTTGTCCAATTCACTAATCATATTCTCAGTGCCTAAAATAGTGCCACTCTAGAGTAGATACCCCATAAATATTAATGAATGGTTGAGAAAATAATTCACATAAAATTGAAGATAAGCAATAGGTTAATTGGATAAATATTAAGTCAGATATGGGTTGGCATGCTAAAAGACTTTTGTTTTGTTTGAAATCTATTCATTTGTTTATTTATTCTGTCTATGCTTAGAACACTTCTGCTGTTCCATGCACTCTGTCAGGACTGGGGAGTTGAGAGATGAAACACACAGGCCCTGCCTTCAAGGAGCTCTGAGTTTGTGATGAGTGGTTTTGATCAGAGACCCCCCTGGAGGTATATGGTCCTAGGATGTAGAAGAGTGCAGAGTATCATAGACCTCTAAGAGCTGGCCTTGGAGCTATGTACAAAAGTTGGTTTTTGTGAATCTCAGCAGGAAAAATGTATGAACCCCTAGTCAGGACCTAGGTAAATGCTATTGTGGGTAACCCTGAGATCAAACCTGGAATTTCAAGTGCATCCTCTAAGGAAGAGCCGCGCTCCCACTTCTTGCTGTCAGATTCCACATTTCAACCACCTTTGTTTCAGTGTTGTACCTGGTGTACTTGACCCCCCAGAGTGGATTTTTAATACTTCTTCTGTATGACAGAATCATTTAGTGACAGTTAAGTAATAATTAGTAATATGTATTTTCTTAATATTTTGGTTTTTAAAATTAATAAAGAAGAAATTTCAATTGTATAGCTATTACTCAAAATCAGTAAAATAATAATAGTAAAATACTAAATAATAATAAAAAATAAGTAATAATAAAATAGTAATAAAATGATGCATGAACTGAAATTTGTATTTACCAAACAAAAATAGCACATATTGCAGTTTTCATTGTTTTATTATTTAAAATTTTAAATATAAATACAAATTCCAGGGTGTTATAAAGAATAAGGGGATTATAACACAAGTTTTCCTTACTGTTACAATCACTGTGCTAGCATACTTATTTGGAATCTACTGTTGAAATGAAGGACCTAGTAGAAGGACTAGGTTAGGAGGAATGAATTACATTTAAAGTGAGTTTACACCTTTTTGCACAGTTAAGAACTTATTCTTGAAATGAATGCAGGTAACTGAGCCTAGGTATATCAGGAGGGCCAAGTGTATAACTGGTTCTCCAAATTTAACTTCCGTGAAGAACACCATGTTCATGTAAAGAAACATAAGAAAAATGTTCTAACTTACAACCCTGTGAAACTCAGTGGACTGAAAGTATTATTGCTTTACAGCATATCATTTAATAATTGCTATTCATGGTGGTGAGCCCCAGTCATTAAAAAAAAAATCTTTAAATTGTGATCATTGTGCAATAACTTTGAGTCAAGAAAATTTGTGATAAAATTTACAAATATTGCTATTCAGGATATTTTGTGATAGTTACAGCTATACAAAAATGAGTCATCTGAAATGCTCCATTCTCTATGATCCAAAACAAAGGTTTTTTTTTTTTTAATTATTAAGAACACTTTAGGTATCTACATGAATTTTCATTGGTAGCGGATGTGCTTAGAGCTAGGTACCCCTGAAAGACTCTCCTGTGCACTATGGGGTATTGTAAAGATCAACTTGCTTAGTTTCTGCAAGAAAGAAAATGTCCCATTCTTTTTGTCTTCACCTTTTTTCATGTAATTACCACAAGGTGAAAAAAACAAGCGGAGCATCAATGCTACCCCTTATTACCATCAAGTATTTAAAGTTATCATTATTTACTCATTCACACATTTATTCTTTCAACAAATATGTATCAAATTGCCATAGCCAGGTAACTTGCTAGGTGTAAGGCAAATCACATCCAACAAGGTCAAGGGTATGGTGGCATTGACAGACAAGGAAATCCCCTTCTACAGTAAAGTGTAGTCTCTGTGCCAGTGACAAAGCTGTGCATCCTCAGGTTTGGGAACATAGGCATTCTCAAAAATGGAAACACTAAAGCAACAAAAGATAAATGCCAATGAATCGGAAGTATCTGTCTCTGTGTGCATCGTTGATATAGTCGGTACTCAGCTGTTAAATCCAGCAAAAATTCCATTGCTTTAATTAATTTCTTTGTGCTGATTCTTCCTAGTACGCCTTAATTTTAACAAAGTTAATTAGGTTGAAGATTAAAAATCCCATTAGTGTCGATCATTCACTTCTGGGGTCTGTCAACAAGGTACTAAAACCTTGCTCAGTTCCAGAGGGCCAAGTGGAGGGAAGGGGTGAAAAAAGGCATATGAACCGACTGCTGGGCATTCTTCAATACCAGATATTTTATGCTGTTTTTAGAGATTTAGGTGGATATCAGATATAATCATTTTAAAGCATATTTTTTTCCTTTTCCAGTCATCACTCATCTTTCTTTAAAGATGATGTTTAAACCTGTGGCTGTTTATTTTCTGAAAGGTCCGCAGCAATGGTTACATTTGCTGAGAAACTCTATTCCATCTACTCTGATTATCTAATTTGCAGGTTTGCAGGGCATAGATTTTTAATCAAGGACCTGTTTCCACTGTCACCTTGTCTGCCCATTTATTATGGTTAAGGACTCAATGGTAGCTAATATCTTACTCAGAGCAGGAAAGAACAAACAATAGAATCACGAATTACCTGCAAGTCATAATTCTGTTCAAAATACTGGTTAGTTTGAGTTATGTGTTCCTCCTTGGCTCCCACATCCAACTTACAATGGGAAGAATTGCACAAATTCAAACATGTATTGTTAAGATTTGCTCCCAGGACATGGCTATAGTGTTAATGTAGCAGCCACACAAAAAGAAGGGAGGACCAAGTCCAGAGCAGGGGAGCGTAAGCTACAGGCTAAGACCTATTATCTTGTTCACAGTGGAAAGTCGTTAATGGGGAAGGAACCAAAAAGGGTTGAAGACAATGGGAAGCCATCTGAAATCAAGTTCAAACAGGGACATGGCAAAAGCATTCCAACTCCTGAACAGAGCTGAAGGCCGAGGGGAATTTGATCAAAGTTTAGGATTAGAAAAAAACGGAGTATACATTATGCAGAACAGGATTGTCCAAGCCAATTTATCTCAAAACAAGGTGAGGGAAAATCACAACAGGACACAGCCCCCATACAATTTTTCTGGGTTACCAGCACCCACAAAAGATGGAGAAACTCCACAAGACTAGAGCAAGGAGGGAGACAGGGTATGTAGCTTGTGCCTTTGGTGTGTGTGTATATCTGGGGCAGAGAGGAGATGTGTAGTGTTGCATAGAATGTTCTGCACATAGTAGATCATTGGGAGTATTGGGTTCACAAGGGAAGCCTACTGATATACAGCCTAATATCTTTCCCTGGGCTACTGCCTGTAAGTCCCTACCACAGTTCTTAGCATGTTGTCACCCCTCAATAAATGGTGGTGACTACCACTGGCATAATAATTATATACATAGTTCAGATCAGTGTGAATAGCTGGGACCACTGTAGTCTGACATGTGCAATGGGAAAAGCAAGGGTTTCAGTTATAAATAGTTTATTGACATAATATCACTGAAAAATTGGGCATTGGGCAAGCTCTATAGAATGGTCTGCTATCAAGAACTGATGACAGACTTGAGTAGCCTCCAGTTGCAGAATAGAAGTACCTGTTCATGGTGGATGAAAGGTGGGCCTTCTTCAGATGAAATGTCCTTCTCCTTGGGTCTCAAGCTCTTCACTGAAGTAATGAAGGTGAAGAGCTAAGTTATCTCTGTTGTCCATTTTAATTCTAAAATTCTATGATTCAGGACTCTAGATGAGTGTCATTATCTCTGCTTGACTTAACATGGTCTTTCCTTCTCCTTACCTCTTTGCTGAAAAAAATCTCAAGTCTTCCATCCTGACGTACAGCTCTACTGCTATGAAAATCTTTTTCAAGCCTATTGGGCAAAGCATTGTGTTTCTCAGAGCAAAGACCGTAGTTAACTCTTTAGCACCGCCTCTTATCTCTCCACACACTCCCTATTCTGGTCAACCTCTACTGCCTATGAGAATCTGCTTGAAAATTGTGCAGAGTACATTCTGGTTCAAAGCAGCAACCTCTGCACATGCTCTCTGCATCACAGCTCAAGACAGGAAGGGAAGAGGTCTCAGAGTGACAGTCAGCAGCACGACCAAGAGCACAGTCCTAACTCACTCAGTTAATCCCTCCCAATGGGTAGAATCATTGTTTTAAGACTTAACTTGACCAGAAATAATTTTGAAACCTTTAATGAAGCCAGCACCTTCCCCTGCCTGTGGTCCATCATTCCAAGCACCCTGTTATGGAATAGCCTCACATGGGCTTATTTTGTCTGGTCATCTAGAAATTGAGCTGCAGAGACCCAGAATGATTCCTCTTGGGATGCAGCTAAAAACCATTCTGAGTCTGGCTTTCTTAGGTACAGCTTCTGAAGTCAATGTTGTAATGCTGTCATTGTACCTCATTTGTTTTTTTTCTCCCTTGCCTTTGAACATGACTACTGTGTTCATACTTGACATTCACAGAACTCAACTGCACAGAGTAAATATTTTTAAGCAGGATTAGACATCAGTTCTTTCTTACCACTTGAAAGTCTACAATCCAAGAAATCCTGGAAAAGAACAAACCAAAGGGGCTCACTCTTTGATGATTGCCTTGCCTTTCACCCACACTTGGTCTTTAGCTATTAACATACTCATTACATTCACTCTCAGAAGTCAGCTCATCTGGGCCAAGAAACATAAACTGCAAGTCGACATTCCTTGAGAGTCACGCCTGTGTCTTGCCGCACCATCTAAAGTGGTTACTTGCCCAAATCTCCCCTTACTGATAGGAGTCACAGATCTTGGATGATAAGGACATCTCTTAGGTTCAGGTTTGGAGGAATCCCAACTTTTTCTCCACATTTTTTCCTCTGCCCCTCATAAAAACACACACACATCAGATAGGAAGAATCATAGGTAAGAAAGATGAAATATAGGATCTTTTGTTTCTCATGAATAACCCATCAAGTCTGTTAGGTTTAGAGTAAAGGTGTGTTTTTGCTCTGAAGGAGGAGAGGGAGTTAAGAAGGGGAATAATGGGGGCAGAGAGGGATATTTGTTCTGCTTTGGACTTTGCCTGCCAACTGTGTCATGTCTATATTGCTTTCAAATGAGTGCAGATAAAAGCAATTGCATATCTTAAACACCTTAATCGTTCACCTCCATTCATTAATCAAGTGAGAAACAAGAGCCTCCAGTTCCAGGTTGGTGTAATTTCAGCTTAGAGGAAACACTTTCTGCTCATTAAGGTCTTAAACTCAGCTTGTTTCTTAGTTACCTGAAATTATAATGCCAGTCTTTTACAAGATCATATCATTAATCTGTTCATTATTTATTCAAAATAATTTATTGAGTGCATATTATGTAAATTACTTTATGCAAGATCTATGGAAGGAACAAAAAAAGTAATGAGAATGCCAGCTCTTATTTCAGCATAAATGTCGCAGCTTCAGAGACACTTTCCCTGATCACCCGGTCTAAATGTAGCTCACCACTCATGTGCAATCATATTTATCTTGTTATATTTTCTACATAGCCCTATCACTCATATATTACTTTTGACTAGTGATGTATTTAAGTGATTTTTTGTTTTCCCCTAGAAAAATGTAAGTTCCAAAATAGGAGAACCTTGCATCTTGTCCACTCCTGTATCATCTGGGTTTTCTGGAGAAACAGAACCAGTAGGAGATATATACGTGTGTGTATGTATGTGAATATATCCATACACACATATATTGTATTTTATATATGCATAATTTATGTTAAAGGGTTGGCCTGTGGGATTGCAGGAACTGTCAAGTCCAAAATCCATGGGGCAGGCTGGCAGGCTAGGGACTCTCAGGCAAGAGTTGATGTTGTAGCCTCAAGTCAGATTTTCTACTTTCTCAGAAAAACTTGGTTTTGCTTTTAAGGCCTTTCAATTGATTACATGAGGCCCACCCCTTATTATTGAGTGCTGTCTCCTTTAATTAAAGGTAACTGATTATATGTTAGTTGTATCATTCCATTTCCTTGGAGTGCAAAATCGTGAATGAAGTACTTCATCCAACAAGTTTTTTAAAAGCTGGGTTTTAAAAAAATGATTACATAAGAAATATGAGGATTTCTCTTGATGTAAAAGTTTAGTTGACACAGAGTAAAAGTGAAAAGCCCTTTTATCTTGCACCCTTTTTTCTGCCCCCACCCCTGCCCCAAGTTCTATTGGTAGTTTGGTATGAAACCTTTCATATCCTCATTTTTGCATTTATTTTGTGTATACATGGAGGGGAAGACATTTACATAAATTGAATATAGTTGTTATTCAATAACACACCTTTTCACTTATTGCATAGACCTTACAAGCTATGATCCTGCTCTCCTTGTGTTTATGATCCAGGTGGGGAGACACATCATCCACAAGGAAATAATTAAGCCACAGCACTGGCCAACGTATCATTCAGGGCTAAAATAAGTGATACTAACACCAGGGTTTAAAAAAAAAAAAAGACTATGAATTCAGAGCAGAGAAGAGCCTTGCGAAAGGAAGGGGTAAGCAAAGACCTACAGGAGGAGGGTCAGGCATCTGTATCAGGTTGTTATTTCACTGTTCTTTTTCATTGTGTGACAGTAACTAAAACCCAGTCGGGCAGCTTTCTCCTTGCCCTCTCAGGGCCTGTAACTGTCTGTCTTTGGTTCAGTTTGTCTCTGCAGGTGACAATGACAATGAGCTGTTTTCTTGGGAGAATGTTCTGCTGCAGTTTGGTACCTGCAGAATGAGTGGCGCGCCTGCCTCCTTTGAGTTATGGTCTTCTTGGATCTTGTGGGTCAGCTCTTAATTGGGTAGGGGAGGTGACTCATTTAAGCTATTTTGTACTCAGTTAGTGTTATATTTTACTGACTATAATAAATGTCAATTTATTAATTAGTTTGGTAATCCCTTTTATTTCCAGGAAAATGGCAGAAACCTATATTTTCTCTTTGTATGTACTTAGAAAATTGTAAAATTTTATAAAATTATCCTTCTTAAAGAAGCTAGGAGACTACATAATTTTACCTATATATAGTATTGAAAAATAAATGTAAACATGTAAGAGGAAATGAATAGGAACGTTGGTGTAAAGTTCTCTTTGCTTTAGCTCTACTGCTAGCTGTATCTGACTTTCAGGTAGGGGCTAGGCATATGAAATGAATGGAACCCAAGTGTTACAGAGAGGCCATGTGGTACAGGGCAACACGGCACAACACAGACAACAGAGTGTTCTCTGAGTTCTGCCACTAGGGTGTGGCATTAAGCCAATTGTGTTGTCCTTGCAGGGACAAATTGGAGTTGGAATAGCCCTTAAGCATTTTTAAGTCCTGAAACACTGCTCACACACAATCTTACATTTAATTCTAACTTGTGAAACAGAAAGGCAAATCTGGAAGTCAGAGCCTAGAATAAGGCTTAGAGTACAGTTTGCAAACCATAAATTCAATGGAATGAAATGATACCTGTTTCCCCTTTGGAATTCTGTGGAAAATTGTTAGTGAGATAATTCATCCAAGTTTTTACAAAGCTATGTTTTCTTTAAAATAATGATTACATAAGAAACCTCCAGAGTTGCTTGGGAGAGGTGTGTGTGTGTGTGTGTGTGTGTGTGTGTGTGTGTATGTAAAACATTCATTCCCTCCCTACGGAGAACTCAAGAAACCCCTAAGGCTTAGACTACAGTTTGCGAACCATAAGTTTAATGAAATGATGTCTGTTACTGTTTCGTAATTCTTTGCAAAATTGTGAATGAGGTAATTCATCCAACAAGTTTTTAAAAGCTATGTTTTCTTTGAAATAATTATTATATAAGAAGTATGAGGGCGTCTCTTGCTGTAAAAAATTTAGTTGATAAAGAGTAAAAAGTGAAAAGCCCTTTTATTTTGCACCCTTTTTCCTGCCCCTAACCCTGCCCCAAGTTCTATTGGTAGTTTGATATGAAACCTTTTATATCTTCATTTTTGCATGTATTTTGTACATACATGGAGGGGGAGGCATTTACATAAATTGAATATAGTTATTCTGTAATGTACCTTTTCACTCAACAGTATGACTTAGAAATCATTTTGTATCAGTACGGTATACTTAATTCTTCCTAAGAGCTGAAAGGTGCTAATAGTGTATAACAATTCCGTTTGCCCCATGCCATCAACAGCTCTGGAATTATCAATCTTTCAAATGTCTCCTGTCAGAAGGGCAAATTTGATATCTTCATTTCTTTAACTTATTTTCTCTGATCATTTATTGTGCACTGTATATTGGCAAAGTAGGTTTCTCATTATCTGTTATGTTGAAAATAACCTAATACCTACAAAATGGTACCCATTTTAAGTATAATATCTGTTTAGCAGTGTTACTGTTATGCTGTCTGTCTCTGGTAAGAAATTTAGACCCTGTAACCTATAAAGCGGTTTTTTTCTGGGATTCGAACATATTTTCATGGACTCATACTCATTATTGGTCTTGGATAGAGAACATTTTAGTAATTAGAGGAAACTTGTAGTTCTCATGATGAAATATAAATAGAATTTTAATTTATAAATGCAATCATTATCATTCTCCCCTTGATTTAAATTGACAGGTTTGGCAATTATGAAGTCTTAGTGTTCTCTTTTAACCTTTTCTTTTCTTTTTTTTTTTTTTTTTTTTTTTTTTTTTTTTTTTTTTTGGTCAATTGGCTTCTCAGTTTAATAGAGATTTTTTTCCTTTAAAAACAAAACAAACCAAAACAGTATCAAGCTCCTTCAAATTCTTATTTCATGTACTAGTATGTCAAGTAAGTTGCCAAACCAGTCCATTATAGGAGGCACGGATCTCCTAAGTAAATGCCAGTAAAAGGAATAGATTTAGTAAGATTAATAATCATTTTAATTTATAGCACTCTCTTTCCCAAAGACAGTTGGGAAGCTTTGCAAACATTTGAACCAAAAATGCAGTTTAAACCACTGGGAAACAGATATGTAAACTTGCTAAAAGAGTAAAATATGAGCCTCATATAGTGGTCCTTCATATTCAGAGATGACACATTCATATTATATAGTTATCAGTTCAACAAGTTTTTATTGCATTTTATTTGTTCTCCTCAAGCCTTATTTTTGATAGATGGTCCCTAAGATATACAGGGAGCGTCCTTTCAATAGTGTGTGAGTGATGAAAAGCAAAACAAAACAATTTATCAAATCACACTGCATACATCCCTATAAATTTAGAGAGTGATGAATCTGTAGACCCATAGAACGTGGCATGTCATGTATTCATCAAAGGTAAAGCCTCAAACATCTCAAACACTGCTGTTGACAGGAAGGCTGGTATTGCTTGGAAAAAAAGAAAAGAAAAGGAATTACCCTTTGAAACTATTGCTACACTGTAAGAATTCTTTGGAAGATTAAGCAGTTGTCTGTAGCATTTGAGTTCAGAGTTGTACAGAGAATTTGATAGGACTCTTTCAACAGAGGATAATGCCACTGCATTCCTATTTAATAAAATGAAGTGGATTTGCAAAAACACTCAAGAACGCCTACTAGGTGTATGCTATATCTAGAATTTATAGCTGCTAATGAGGGACCAAATAAAACACTTCTTTAGAATGTAAAAAGAAGAAAAGAAGACTAGACCTTTGTTTCTTTCCCATCCTGCTTCAAGGAAGACAGTGGTTTTCCCATCACAGATTATTTTGCAAGTGCCGATAAAAAACAGATTGACCTAAATTGATTCCCTAATGGCAAGGTACCCAACTGATACCTAATTAGAGGTGAGTCTCATCTTTTGTCATTTTGCGAGCAGACTAATACATTATCACATTATATTTTAATATAAAAAGATCAGATAATAATGGTTATTATTATCTTCCTTATCTGCTTTAAGTACCCAAGATTTTTAAAGGTCACTATTGTCACCAGGTCCCAAAGCATTTGTTTCCTGGGAGCATTAGGAAGGTAGTGGCTGGTAAGGATCCTCTTTAGCTCTTTTCAGAATAGGAAATAATCTCTTCAGGTGCTGGCCTGGCCCTCTGCACCAGCATGCTCCGAGTAATGGTGCAGTTCTATTGCACGGGGATTGATATGGTTGACAAGCCCCCCGAGGGAATGTGCCATTCTGCCAAATTTCAAATTACTTACTTATTAGGGGAAACTTACTTCAGAAGCCCTTTTGTGGTGGTTTCTTTCAAATCTATAATTCCAGCAGTACAGCTTAGTACATAATATTGATAGGGTGGGGTTTCTTTCCTCCTTCTATTTTCCTCCTATTTTCCCCAGTAGGTTCTTTTTTCTCTTAGAGAATAAATAGGTATGTTTAATTAAGGAAAATATCTTCCAAATCAACCAGAAATGACTCTGGTGGATAGCCCCTGATTATGTGAAAACCCTGGCTTCTTTCTATAATATCCTGATATTTCCAAGGTTATTTGAGTGAGAAGTATCACAGTAAGGGTATTTGAGAGAAAACACTTTCCTGTAGAGTTGTAAAGTCATTAGAAATTAAACAAACTAACATTGGAGGGTAGGTACGTTTTCACCTGGAACTCTCAGGTTAAATAATCACACTACCTTAACACAACTTTTTTTTTTTTTTTTTTTTTTTTTTTTTTTGAGATGGAGTCCCTGCTCTGTCGGGGCCAGGGCTGGAGTCGCATTGCGGCAGGGGCCGGATCTCAGCTCACCTGCAGCTCTCGCATCCCGGTTTAGGCGCCATTCTCGCTGGCTCAGCCTCCCGGAGTACCTGGAACTAGAAAGCGGGCGGCCGGCCACGTCGCCCCCGGCTAGTTTTTCTCGTATTTTTTAGTAAGAGACGGGGGTGGTTTCACCGTGTTGCCCCAAGGATGGTCTCGATCTGCCTGAACGACTCCGGTGATCCACCCCAGTCTCGGCCTCCCCACAGTGCTGGGATTACAGGCTTGAGCCACCGCGCCTGGCCCACAACTTTCTTTTTAAATAGCCAGTAGCATTTGTTGTTTTGGTGCTGTATGTAATTTGTTAAGGAAGGTAAGGACTTCCTTATAGCAAACCAAATAATTATGATGTTAAATAATAGTGACAATACTGTTGAAGAGAAAAAATCCAAAATAATTGAATACCAGACTATTTTTCACTTCAGTGTGGTGCTCTGATAAACTTTACTCATTTACCTTCATTAAATCAGTTATAAGTTAGTGTCATTTTTCCTGCCACTGTGGCAAGCTGTTTTCTGCCCCAAGGGTCAGACACACTTGTCCACCCCACCTGGACACTCTTCCTAGCCTGACCCCTACTCATCCTTAGGATCCAACCCAAATGCCAACTGCTCTGAGCTATTCTCCCTAAACCCTCCTACCGATTTGTTTGTTCTTATTACTCTCTTACACATAACCTTATTTATTCCTAAAATATAGTATTCTATATTTTAAAATTTATTTGTTATTTCATTTATTTTTCCTCGGTAGACTGCAACCCCTGTAAGAGAATTTCGTCTGAATCACTTCTGTGTCCATGATGCCCAGGACAGTGAGTGGGACTTAACTATTTGTTAAATGCATGAGCTGAGTGACTCTGACTCTGTCTCTAAAATGTAACACTTAAAGGACTATTTTGAGTAACTTTTGTACTTTTGATTGGTTATAGAAGAGATATATCTTTATTATTGGGGTTTGAAAAACTCAGAAAAGCACAAACAAGAAAAAGAAAATTGACAATAGTGCCAATACTTAGAAACAATCACAGTTAATTTAACATCGTGGTGTGTATCATTCAAATCTGTTTTCTCTCAGTGCATGCATTTATAAAGTAAATCATTTTAAATGGAACATTTAGAGAATATATTAACTTTTCAAAGACAATATACTTAAAGACAAGCTTTCCCATGTTTGTGAGACCTAACTTGGCAGTCGTAAAAAGTGTCCAAGAGATCCTATTAAAAATTTAAGCCGAGCGCAGTGGCTCACACCTGTAATCCCAGCACTTTCAGAAGCCGAAGCGGGCAGATCACCTGAGGTCGAGAGTTTGAGACCAGCCTGACCAACATGGGGAAACCCTGTCTCTACTGAAAATACAAAATTAGCTGGGCACGGTGGCACATGCCTGTAATCCCAGCTACTCGGGAGGCTGAGGTGGGAGAATCTCTTGAACCTGGGAGGCAGAGGTTGCGATGAGCCAAGATTGTGACATTGCACTCCAGTCTGGGCAACAAGAGTGAAACTCCATCTCAAAAAACAAACAAAACAAACAAAAACTTAAAATGCTGCTCTAAAGGTGAAGCAATTTGGCTAAGTTAAAACAATTTGCCCAAACTTAGTTTGCCTAGTCTTGTTTATGTAGCTCGTTAAGTATTGACATTCTCTTTTCTTTGAATGCCCTCCTCCAGCATTTATGCCTTTTAAATCCTACCCTTTTATTTCATATAAAAGGACCCCTCCTCCTTGAAGCCTTTCCAAATTACTTCATAAAAATATGACCACTAATCTCCAAAACAAGAGAGTGCTTTATACTGCATATAGCCTTAGTTCTCCCAACTTTAATCATCTTGCTTTATCTCCTCCCACCCCTGTACTTCTTGATAACGAACTCCTAGGGGAGGGCAAAAATCATAACTTTTAATTGGGGTACTGCATACAGAACCTGACCTGGTACCTGTAACACAGTAGGGACTCAATAAATGTCTGCAGAATTAATTAATAAATATTAATGTGCATCCCACTGACAGTAATGGACTAGCATCATTTTCATATATGACACATAGAAAATAATTGTATAAGTTGCCAAGGTCCAATTCACTGGCCAACTGTGGTCTGAGTGCTTTTTTTTATGATGATGCTAATGGGACTGGCAGAGATAGATTCTAATTCCATGCATAACCAAGCCAAATTGTAGTTGACTTGGCTTCTTTTGGACAAACTAATTATGCCATTGTTCTGTCAGTATTTCAACTCTATATTCTGTCTCAATGTTTCTCATGCTTCAGTACCCTTAGGACAGACAAGAATTTATAGATAAAGGATAAGTGCCACAAAGGTAACTCTTATTAAAGAATAAACCTCAGCTCACAGCCCTCTCCTCATCACAGGTCTTTTCCTTAGGTCTTTGCACTCATCAAGAGAAAGTCCATGAAACTTGGATGAAAGGACGTCTGCTTAACAGAATCCCACTTGCAGGGCAATGACTTTAGAGAGCGTCAAGCCTGCAGACTGGGAACCTGAACCCCAGCTTCACTGCAATGGCTGAACTCAAATCCCAGCTTCCCTATAGGTAATGAGAGACCAGTGTCTTACCTCTCCTAAGTCTTGGTTTTTCTCTCTCTCTCTGTAAAAGAGGATAATGATAAAAATCTATTTCAGAGGGTGGCTGTAGAGATTAAATTCAATAATCCATTCAAAGCACTTAGCACAATGTCTGACATAAAAGAGTTCTATAAATATTAGCTATTATTATTAAAATTGAGCCAGAAGCAGTAGTTGTGTGTATATGTATGTATGTAAATATATATGGTGTGGCCTGAAAACTGCTGAACTCTTCTTGGCTGGATTATTCAAATTGCAAATAGACAGATTCGATCTCAAGTACTGCCTTCCATCTCCCCCAGCACACACATGTGTGTGTGCACACCCATGCACACTTACATCCCCCAGGTGACCTCAGGCATGGGCAATGGGTGTGCTCCGAGGGACAGCAATGAGAAACAGCAGCTGTTTTCCTTCCCTGGCCTGTGTGGATCCTGAACCTGCCCAGCTGGCATCTGTATTTTCAACCCTGCTGGAGGGGGCAGAGCGTGTGTGACCAGGGAGAGCAGGGTCAGGAAATTTCCTCTAAGATCCCATTTATGTCATCTACCACAGTGAAAAGCACATGTCTTGTAGTGTTGTGGTAAGGACTTGTAAACACATAGCTGAAGCATTGGGCAACTTAGGGGAAAAGGCTGAGTGGCAAGGAATAGGCAAGAGAGATGCGTGGTGTTGCCAGATGAGAGTGGACAGAAATGAAATTTTTGGTCCTTAGAGAAAGGATAAAGACAGCAGCTATCTCTGCCCCTTTCCTTGTCCTGTCTGTTAGACATGCCTGCATATTACTTGTAGTTTGGATGTGAGATTACACAGGGCAGGTGAGACAGAAAGAGAGAACCCAGGATTTGAAGTATCACTCTGTTGGAATGACCTAGCAAAAGTTTCCTTTTTATTTGCAAATTTCAGGAGGTAGAAAGGTTTATCAGCTATTTTATGCGTCTTTTAAAAAATGATATTTAAATCAAGGAGGCCCTGTCTATGAATGGAGAAGGAAAGTGAATCATGGCAAACCATATATCAGGAGCTGTATCATCTGATTCAGAAATGACTGCTGTTGATTCAGCCCCCTCATGTTATACAGAGTGAAGCCTCCATTTATGTAGTCATTTATTCATACAACCATTTTTTAAAACATTTAAGTGTCAAGCCCTGTGCTAAGAGCTTGGAAAACACAGATAAATTTAAGACACATCAGTAGGCATTCAGAATAATTAGTTGAACAAAATGAATCAATATATGATTCCTCACTGTCTATTATAAATAAGTATTCATAATAAAGTCAGGTGGCTATCTCCCCACAACTATTTACAAAGTGCCATTGAAAATAAAGCAGGTATATTCTAGCAAGAAGAGGATGGACGGAGGAAGATCAAACAAAGGTTCATAAGAAAAAGCTTGTTAGAACTACACCTGAGATGATATGTAGAAACTTGCTAAGTAAACAAGAAAAAAAGATAAATATAAGGTGTAAGGAAGAGAATCTTTCTGAAATGGCCTGTGTTCCAGAATTACTTGAGTATAGGAGTAGAACAAAGGGAGAAAAAGGAATGAGGGAATGTGAACTCACATAGATTGTCAGAGGTCAGGCTATAGGAAAGGCAGAGTAGCCTAAGGAAAAATGCAGGACTGGGGTCAAACATACTCCATTGGAATCCCATCTCTGCCAGTTAATAATAATTTTTTGACCATGGAAATTTCCTCTGGGACCCCATTTTTTTCATCTACCATAGTGAAAAGCACATATATCTTGTAGCTTTGTGGTAAGGACTTGTAACCACATAGCTGAAACCCTGAGCACATAGAAAGTACTCAATTTTTGACTGTGATCATTACTATTTAAATGCCTTGCTGAGGAAATTTTGCTTCATTTTGTTTGTTCCAACAAGACAATAGGGGTTTTAATCAGCAAAATGACATGGTTTGCATTCACATTCTATTTGAATGGAAAGGATAGAACTTGCCTATGATTTGGGCAAGTTGCTTAAACTCTCTGAGCTTTAATTTGCTCATCTTTAAAATGGAGACAGGAATAAAACTTACCTTATGCTATTGTGAAGGGTAAATTAGATCATGGAAAGCATTTAGCACTGTGCCTAACCCAAAAGCAAGCAATACTTCTTAATTATCATGTCGATTATTTTTATGCATTATTATTTTTTATAGAGGCAGCCTCTTGCTCTGTCACCCAGGCTGGAGTGCAGTGGTGTGATAAAGCTCACCACAGCCTCGACCTCCCAGGCTCAAGTAATCCTCCCTTCTCTGCATCCCAAGTAGCTGAGACTATAAGTGCATATCCCTGCACCCTGCAATTTTTAAATTTTTTTGTAGATATGGAGGTCTTGCTATGTTGTCCAGGCTGGTCTCAAACTCCTGGCTTCTCACATTGGTTCATTATCTTTATAGGGGTAAAGTTGAAAGCAAAGTGACTAGCCATCCAGGAGGCCTTTGTTGGTCTAGTTGAGGAGGAAGCTAGGGCCACGCCTTGTGAGATGGGCTGGAGTGCACAGATATTAGATATTTATGAATGAAAATTGACAGGCCTGGAATTCATTGAATGTGAAAGACAATCTTGATAATATTTTTTCCTCCACAGTTTGCCTTTTCCTCTACTGAGTAGGCTATAGTTAAATTTATTTTTCTAAAACATGCATCTCATATAACCTATACTTCCAGAGCAGTGAGGTCCATGTTCCCTGAATGTCCCTAATAAATGAACCATTGCAGTTGAGAGCCACAGCTTAAAGGAAGAGGTGATTGTGAGTTCAGCAAAACTGGAACAAGTATTAGAGACTACAGTTGAATTTTAACAAATCAACAGAAGTCCTGCAGGAGCTGTGACTTCCAGTCTGTATCAGCTCTGCCCCCCTCTACTCTCCACACAAATTTAAATATATTAAAAGGATTATTAACAACATTAAACAGTTGAACAGAAATCAGCCTAAGCAATGGAAACCATCTGGATATATCTTGGATCAACTGCTCTGGCTCCACTGATAGAAAAACAGTTCAAATCATCTCTGATTCTCAACAAGAAGAAGGAGGAAAATAAAAACTGGCTTACTTGCAAACAAATGGCAGTAAATCATACCAAAGTTCTTGAGGTGACAGAAGCTAACTTTCAGGGAGATTGAGTTGACCTTATATGGAAGATTTGGCTGTCTTCTTGCAAACGTTTATAAAGTACTGTTTAATTTTTGTCAGAACTTTCATCTAGAAGAAACCTATGACATTTGTTCTAATCCCTCAAGTTCAGAAAGGCCATCCTCACACTACTCAGACTCATGAGAATGTGTGCAAATTACAGTGACCTCCTATTCTTTTCTTAGCAATTCCCATCAAAACCTTATCCTTCTGTAAAATCCTGTATGTTGCAGTTTAAGGCCACCATGATTTGCTCTCTTTTAAATTGAAGAGCTGCAAGTTATCATACATCTTCTCTCACATTTGCAGGCTTCCATTAAGCTTCTCCTCGATTTTCAGAAAATTTCAAAGTTTTTTCAATCCTCAGTGATTAGTTTTGTGAGTGTTTCTTACTATACTTTCCAGGTTAACCTTTCTCCTCATAGCAGAACCAAGAACTAAAACGATAATCTAAATTCTAGAGTATTGCTCACTGAAGTACAAATACCCACTCCAACATTCCTGAGTCGTTCTGGTTAGCCTACTATGATGCCTCTCAGAGTGTAGTGGTTGGTGCTCCCAAATGTGTCCTGGTGAGGCTATCATGGTAGTCATGCCTCATATGGTCCCCTCCCCTTGAGTATGGGCCAGGCTTATTGGCTTGCTTCTAATGAAGAGAATACAGCAGAAATAATGGGAAATTACTTCCAATATTAGGTTACAGAAAAGACTGTGACTTCCATCTTGGGCACTTTCTCACTCTTGCTCTGTAGGATCACTCACTTTAAGGAAGCCAGTTCATGTGTCATGAGGTAACTCTGTGGAGATGCCTATTTGGTTTCAAAGGATTGAGATCTACAACAAAGGCCTACAACAACTCAGCTCTGTCAAGCCTTCAAGTGAGACTGCAGCCTCAACTAACACTTGCGTATAATTTCATTCATTGCATATACTTGATTTCATACAATTCAGTGAGACCTTGAAACAGAATCACTCTAAGCCATGCCTGGAATCCTGACACACAGAAGTCATGAGATAATGAATTGTTTTAAGCCTGTTGGTTTAGGAGTAGTTTGTTACACAATAATGATAACAAATACAAAAGGCTAACATTATGGATCCTGGAATCATAACGTATATATGAAAGCCCTGCCTGCACCATGTTTTAGTTAAGTAGCCATGGGCAAGTTATTTAACTTTTGTAAACCTCAGTTTTCTAATCTGTAACAAAGCAACAGTAATAGTGCTTTCCTCATAAAGATGGTTATTTGGAGATTAATTGAAGTCGTATGTGCAAAGTGCTTGACAGACTACCTGGCTCATAAGCAAGTACTCAATGAATGTTAGTTGTTTTGTTGTTATTATTTTCAGTGTTCATCATTTCTTAGTATTGACTTTGCCTAGGGTTTTATCCTTTAGTCTCTTCCCATTGACTCTCCCTTGGTAGATGTCATACATTCAAAGATGTTAATTCCCACCTCTGCACTGATAACCTCCAAGCCTCTACATCTCTTACAAACTCAAGATGGGTATTTTTTTATGCCTGTTGGATAGCTCCACCAGGCTGTTTTGCCCACAGGTATCTCAACTCAGAAACTCAGAGTTTGTTCTTACACCTTTCCTTCCAACACAGACGGGCTGGAGCTTCTATATTCTCCTATTTAAGAGAAGTTATGATCTAAGAACTTTGCTTTGAGTATGAATAACCATGATTATGCTAATCTCTTAAATCAAAAATTACAAGCATACAGTGATCTTTGTACAAGGAAATTTATTATAATGTTGTGCTAAAACTTAGGAACCATCTGAGTATCTATCAATAGGAAATCAACTAAATTATGCTCATAAATAATATTAATTAACATTTATTTAGCCCTTGCTATGTGACAGGACCAATTCTAAGAGCATTGTATATATTGTATCACTTAAATCACTACAATAATTCTATTTATATTTATTCAGTGGAATACTGCACGGCCTATTTTAAAGGATACCATAGGTATAGATTTACTGGTATGCAAAGACAGTCATGAAATTTTGTAAAATGAGAAAAGCAAATTATTGAAAGATACATATGATAGCATAATATTACAACACTTATATGCGTAGATGTGAATATATGTAGTAAATAGTTTTTACTGTATTCAATCACTTTGCATGGTTTTTAAATGCTCAAATTCTCCATTACCACGATGGTTTGGTAAAATACCAGTTCCCCAACAACACAGTTCAAATTTCAGTTACTATAGTATATTACTGTGAAAAATAAAATGCAAACTAGCTGCTATAGTTTGCAGATACAAAGCTATTGTGCTGCTAGCTTTTCAGCCCCCAAATCACTATGTAAATAACAGATGCACATCATGGTCAAGACCAATCACATCACTTCTTTCCAAGTCTCTCAGATTAGTTCCTGCACATGTGTGTGATTCTGTTCATGCAGGTATGCAGTTGTGTTGCTTCCTTGTCTCCTACTGATAAACCTGTGTGTAAAATTAGGTACTTGAAAGAGGGAATTGCCCAAGAAAGATGAAAGTACAGCAAAGAAACAAAAACTAATAATGCTGGAAGTCAGATGTGAATTTTATATAGAGTTCTAGGAGAGACCACTGATCCTGGGAATGTTAGCACTGCTGCTATCCTGGATGTGCAGCCAGAGGAACTTAGTGAAGGTGGAAAACCTAATAACATAAATGAGGGAAGTGGTCATAATGAAAAAGATGAAGACTTACCAGGGAACATGTCCACAAAAAATAACTTCACAGTAAAGGAACTCCAGATATTTCACACTGAAAATGCAAAGGATAAAATGCTAGAAACTGATCCAAACTTAGAAAAGGGTGTAATGAGTCACCAAAGTCTGGAAAAAATGCTCATTCCATATAAGAGTTATAAGACAAGGAAATTTATAAGTTATAAGCAAGGAAAAGGAGGCAAGCACTGTTCAAAGTACTCTTCATAAGTTTTATTTAAAATAAACTTTACTTCTCAGCGTTTCTAATGTTTTAAATTACAGTGTACTAAATAAGTATTAGTTTTACTATTTATTTCATTTCTCTGTATAGGTATAGCCAACAATAACAGAGATTTTAATGCTTTGAAAAAATCTTTTAGAGGTCACAGAACAATTATAATATTCTTCATTGATTATTAAGATAATACCATGGTCCAAATGTTTGTGTTCCCCCTAAATTCATACATTGAAATTCTATTCTGTAAGGTGATGATGTTAGGACGTAGGGTCTTTGAGAGGTGACTAGGTCATGAAGGCAGAGCTCTCTTGAATGGGAATAGTGCCCTTATAAAAGACACCCCAGGAAGCTTGGTCATCTCTCCTGCCATGGGAGGATACAGGTAGAAGGAGCCACTTTTGAACCAGAAAGCAGGCCCTTACACGATGCCTTGATCTGCCAGTGTCTTGATCTTGAACTTCCCAGCCTCCAGAACTATGATAAATAAATTTCTGTTGTTTGTAATACATTTTTGTATTTCATTATAGCAGCCTGAATGGACTAAAACAGATCACTTTGCAATTTTAGCTTACACTGTTGTTATTTTTGTCATCCTCTACTACTGTGCAAAGCAAGGACTGCCTGTATATACTAGTAGGAAAGTCTTTAGGATGTACATTAGGATGTTAATGTTTATTTTGAGGTGATTGGATTACAGGTGATGTTTTGTTTGTCTCCATTCTATAATGTCTCTACAATGAATACAGATTTTTAAAACCTAATGTAGTTATTTAACCATCTCTTCCTTTAACATACATTTTTGAACCCTACTCCTGTTTGGCAGTGTGACAAGTGCTGGGCATTTAAGGATGAAAAAGACATGGTTTCTTTAAACAGGAGGTAATGGATTTATACAAAAAGACATGGTTTCTTTAAACAGGAGGTCATGGATTTATACAAACATTTATACAAATGTCTGCCATGTTACATGGAATTTTTACCCTGTATGCCACATATAATAGAGATATGAAAGAATGTCAGGAGAACATCCAGGAGAAAGCCCCAACTCCTCCTGGGGAAGTTGAAGAGGGCTTCTGGCTTTTTATTTTTAGACTCCAATATTAAAGCATTTTTTCCCAAGGGAAAAAATTGGGTCCTCATTACCTAGAGCATTTTATTCTAGAAATCACTAAAACCTAGAGCCCTCTTTCTAGAAAAACAGTTTCTGTTCTAGGCCTCACAAATGAACATAGTGAAGTTACTGAGGTCGTGGAACAATACACTGAATGTTTTACGATAAATTATTCAGATACTTGTTTTATCTGCCTCCTTCTGTCACTAAAGCTTGATCTGAGGGATCTCACACTATTTTGTGTTTGCTTTTGTTTTTCACACTGCTTTTTTTTTTTTTATAAAAGCCAATCCTTTGTTATTAAAATTTTTGCTAGCAATGAGCACAGAGAAACTAAGTTAATTTAGCATTCCTTGGGCCCAGGAGTGTGTGACTGGCAGAGGCGCCTCCTAGGCCACCAGTCTGTGTTATCACTGGGTTTTGTCTGTAGTTTCGAGAGTTTTAAAATTAAATTTTAATGTGTTTATGGTAACTTAAAATCTGTTGGTTTCCCCAATCACATTGCAGGTGTAACATCATGTTATTATAAAACTGACAGCATCAAGGAGGGACACTTCTTAACATCAATAAATAGAATTCAGAAATGAAACTGTACCAACTGAAAGGATTGCACAATTGAGCTTTTTTTTCAGGTCTCTTCAATGAATTGTTTTTTAAAATGGTTTTATCTTTGATTGTGTGACCTCATTCCAAACAATTCTTTCTACCTAGTACTTTGGGATATGGTAGTGCATAAGAAATGTCCCTGGTGTCTTAGCAGCTAGGCCTTCCCTGCAGCTCGGCCACCATGGTGCTCTTCATGGGCTTTCTGCAGGAGGCAACACAGCATATACAGCTTTTCCCAAAATGCAGTGGGGCTTTCGCGGTCAGGAGATGATTGTGGGTGTAGTAGCAATGTTGAATCACCTTGTGAGAAAGTTACCTCACTTGCAGTTTGCTTCAAACTTCAGTAAGTCAAAGATCACATCTTCACCCCCATGACATTTACTAATCTTTCTATTTAGCCAAAAGAACAGACCGTGGGCCTGAAGCTTTCAGCAGTCTAGAATATCTAGCTAAAAGTTATAGCAATGTTTTTTATTTTCTGTTTTTTTATTTGTTTGTTTTAATTTAGGGTAGTGATTTATTTATTTCAAAGAAATGAGCCTTTTTTAACTTTTGTTTTTGATTTGGGGCTAAACATGTGAAGTTTTGTTACATAGGTAAACTCATGTAACAGGGACTTCTAGTACAGATTATTTCATCACCTAGGTATTACGCCCAGTACCCAATAGTTATCTTTTCTGCTCCTCTCCCTCCTCCCACCCTCCACCCTCAAGTAGACCCCAGTGTCTGTTGTTCCCTACTTTGTGTTCATGAGGTCTCCCACTTTTACCTCCCACTTATAAGTGAGAATATACAGTATTTGGATTTCTGTTCCTGCGTTAGTTTGCTAAGGATAATAGCCTCCAGCTGTACCCATGTTCCTGCAAAAGACATGATTTCATTCTTTTTATGGTTGCATACTATTCCATGTTATATATGTATCACTTTTTTTATCTGTTTCATTAATGGGCATTTAGGTTGATTTCATGTCTTTGCTATTGTGAATGGTGCTGCAATGAACATCTGTGTGCATGTATCTTTATGGTAGAAATAGTTTATATTCCTCTGGGTATATACACAGTAATGGGGCTGAACGGTAGTTGTGCTTTTAGCTCTTCAAGAAATCGCCGTACTGCTTTCCACAGTGGTTGAACTAATTTACACTCCCACCAATAGTGTATAAGGGTTCCCTTTTCTCCACAACCTCACTAGCATCTCTTATTTTTTGACCCTTTTTTTTTTTTTTGAGATGGAGTCTCACTCCGTTGCCCAGGCTGGAGTGCAGTGGTGTGATCTCGGCCCACTGCAAGCTCAACCTCCCGGGTTCATGCCATTCTCCTGTCTCAGCCTCCCGAGTAGCTGGGGCTACAGGTGTCCACCACCATGCCTGGCTAATTTTTTGTATTTTTAGTAGACACAGGGTTTCACTGTGTTAGCCAGGATGGTCTCCATATCCTGACTTTGTGATCCACCCACCTCGGCCTCCCAAAGTGCTGGGACTACAGGTGTGAACCACCACGCCTGGCCTTTTTGACCTTTTAATATTAGCCATTCTGACTGGTGTGAGATGGTATCTCATTGCAGTTTTGATTTTCATTTCTCTAATGATCGGTGATATTGAACTTTTTTTCATATGCTTGTTGGCTGTATGTATGTCTTCTTTGGCAAAGTGTCTGTTCATGTCCTTTGCCCACTTTTTAATAGGGTCGTTTATTTTTCTTTTGTAAACGTGTCTGTTTCTTATAAATACTGGATATCAGGCCTTTGTGAGATGCATAGTTTGCAAATATTTCCTCCTATTCTGTAGGTTGTCTGTTTACTCTGTTGATAGTTTCTTTTGTGGTGCAGAAGCTCTTAAGTCTACTTAGATCTGATTTGTTGATTTTTGCTTTTGTTGTAATTGCTTTTGGTATCTTTGTCATAAAATCTTGGCCCATTCCTGTGTCCAGCATGGTATTGTCTGGGTTGTCTTCCAGGGCTTTTATAGTTTTGGGTTTTACATTTAAGCTTTTAATCCATCTGGTGTTGATTTTATATGTGGTGTAAAACAGGAGTCCAGCTTCTGTCTTGTGCATATGGCTAGCCAGTTACCTCAATACCATTTATTGAGTAGGGAGTCTTTTCCTCATTGCTTGTTTTTGTCAGCTTTGTCAAAGATCAGTTGGTTTTAGGTGTGTGGCCTTATTTCTAGGCTCTCTATTCTGTTCCATTGGTCCATGTGCCTCTTTTTGTACCAGTACCTTACTGTTTTGGTAACTGTAGCCCTGTAGGATAGTTTGAAGTTGGGTCATGTGATGCCTCCAGCTTTGCTCTTTTTGCCTAGGATTGCCTTGGCTATTTGGGCTCTTTTTTGGTTCCATGTGAATTTAAAAATAGTGTTCCCTAGTTCTGTGAAGAAAGTCATTGTAGCTTGAGAAGAATAACATTGAATCTATAGATTGCTTTGGATGGTATGGCCATTTTAATAATATTGATTCTTCCTATTCATGAGCATGGGATGTTTTTCCATTTTTTTGTGGCTTCTCTGATTCCTTTGAACAGTGTTTTGTAATTCTCATTGTAAAGATCTTTCAGCTCCCTGGTTAGTTATATTCCTAGGTATTGCATTCTTTTTGTGGAAATTGTGAATAGGATTATCTTCCTGATTTGACTTTCACCTTGGCTGTTGTTGGTGTACAGGAATGCTAGTGATTTTTGTTGTATCCTGAAATTTTGCTGAAGTTGTTTATTCACTGAAGGAGCTTTTGGGCTGAGACTATAAGATTTTCTAGATATAAAATCATGTTGTCTGCAAACAGGGATCGTTTGACTTCTTCTCTTTCTATTTGAATGCACTTTGTTTATTTTTCTTGTCTGATTGCTCTGACTAGGACTTCCAATACTATGTTGAATAGGAGTGGTGAGAAAGGGCATCCTTGTCTTGTGCTGGTTTTCAAGGGGAATGGTTCCAGCTTTTGCCTGTTCAATATGATGTTGGCTGTAGGTTGGTCATAGATGGCTCTTATTATTTTGAGTTGTGTTTCTATAATACCTATTTATTTAGTTTTAGTTTATTTGGAGTTTTAATATGAAGGGTGTTGAATTTTATCAAAAGCCCTTAGGGATAGTCATGTGGTTTTTGTATGTAGTTCTGTTTATGTGATAAATCACATTTATTTATTTGCTTATATTGAACCAAACTTGTATCCCTGGGATGAAGACCACTTGGTCATGGTGTATTAACTTTTTGATGTGCTGCTAGATTTGGTTGGCAGATATTTTGTTGAGGATTTTTGCATCGATGTTCATTAAGGATATTGGCCTGAAGTTTTCTCTTTTTGCTGTGCTTCTGCCAGGTTTTGGTATCACGATGATGCTGGCCTCATAGAATGTGTTGAGGAGGAGTCCCTTCTCCTCGATTTTGAAATAGTTTCAGTAGGAATTGTACCAGCTCATGTTTGTACATCTGGCAGAATTTGGCTGTGAATCCATCAGGTCCTGGGCTTTTTTTGGTTGGTAGGCTATTTACTACTGATTCAGTTTCAGAGCTCATTATTGATCTGTTAAAAGAATCAATTTCTTCCTGGTTCAGTCTTGGGAGGGTGTATGTGTCCAGGAATTTATCAATCTCATCTAGGTTTTCTAGTTTATATGCATAGAGATGTTCCTGGTAGTTACTAGTGGTTATTTTTATTTCTGTGGAGTCAGTGGTAACATTCTCTTCATCATTTCTAATTGTGTTTATTTAATCTTCTCTCTTTTCTTTATTAGTCTAGGTAGCAGTATATCTATCTTATTAATTTTTTCAAGAAACCAACTCCTGGATTCATTGATCTTTTGAATGGTATTTCGTGTCTCAATTTTATTCAGTTCAGCTCTGATTTTGGTTATTTCTTGGCTTTTGCTAACTTTGGGGTTGATTTGCTCTTGCTTCCCTAATTCTTTCAGTTGTGATATTAGGTTGTTGATTTGAGATCTTTCTAACTTTTGAATGTGGATATTTAGTGCTATGAATTTCCCTCTTAACACAACCTTAGCTGTGTCCCAGAGATTTTGGTATGTTATATCTTTGTTGTCATTAGTGTCAAATAACTTCTTTATGTCCGACTTGATTTCATTATTTACCCAAAAGTTATTTAGGATCATGTTGTTTTGGTTTTGTTTGTTTGTTTGTTTTGTTTTTGAGACAGAGTCTCGCTCTGTCATCCAGGCCAAGGTGCAGTGGCACGATCTCGGCTCACTGCAACCTCCACCTCCCAGGTTCACGCCATTCTCCTGCCTCAGCCTCCTGAGTAGCTGGGACTACAGATGCACGCCACCACGCCCGGCTGATTTTTTGTATTTTTAGTAGAAACGGCGTTTCATCATGTTGGCCAGGATGGTCCGATCTCCTGACCTCATGATCCGCCCGCCTCGGCCTCCCAAAGTGCTCACAGGTGTGAACCACTGCGCCTGGCTGCATGTTGTTTAATTTCCATGTAATTGGAAGATTTCGAGCAACGTTGTTAGTCTTGACTTCTATTTTTATTGTGCTGTAGTCTGAGGGTGTGTTTGGTATGATTTCAGTTCTTTCATGTTTGGTGAGGATTGTTTTATGTTCAATTATGTGGTCAATTTTAGAGTATTTTCCACGTGGTGATGAGAAGAATGTATATTCTGTTGTTTTTTGGATGGAGTGTTCTGTAAAGATCTATTAGATTCATTTGGTCCAATGTTGAGTTCAGGTTCTGAAAAGGAATGAGCCAATTTTAAAAAGAGACTGATAAAACACTATAACCAGGTGTATCATGGATATGGCAAAAAAATTGTCAGTAGTCTATGAATAACAAAAGTTTGGAATCATTGGTAGTTTGGAAAGATCATAGACTAGGAGTCAAAAGACCTAGATTTACATTTTGAGTATTTGTAATTTTAGAATGTTTGTAAGCCATTAGATTTCTGTATCTGAAAATGTTCACCTGTTAATTTTCAGGTAAAATTATATGTGATTCACAACAATAGCTATCATTGATAGACCCTTTGTTATGAGCTGGAATGTTTCTAAAGATTTTATACACACTATTGAATACTCACAACCACCCAGCAAAGGAATCAGTATTATTATCTCTGCTTTGCAGAAAAGGTAGCTGTCTTAGTTCACTCAGGCTACTATAACAGGATACCATAGACTGGGTGACTTATAAGCAACAAATTTATTCTCTCAGTTCTGGAGACTGGGAATTCCAAGATCAAGCCATCACCAGATTTGGTGTCTGGCGAGGGGTGCTTCCTGGTTCATAGATGGTGCTTTCTCACTGTTTTCTCATATGGCAGAAGAGGTAAGGGAGCCCTCTGAGGTCTCTTTTATAAGGGCAATAATTCCATTCATGGGAGTTCTGCCTTCATGACCTAATCACCTTCCAAAGGCCTCACCCCCAAATACCATCACATTGGAGATTAAGTTTCAATGGAGGAATTTTGAGAGGACAAAACATTCAGCTTATAGCAAGAGCCAAGATACAGAGACAGATCTTATTCCAAGATTACACATTGAGTAGATGGTAATACCAGGTGTCAAACTCAGATAATCTGACTCCAGATGCTATGTCCTTAACCACCAACATTGTCTGAGAAACATTTGCAAAATTTATTTTAAATTACAGAGTCTCAGTATGTTCACCTACTTCTCCAACATTATCTTTGAGTCACACCATTTTGTTTTATTGAAAGAGCTGCAGCCTAGTGTGGACCTGTGTATTATGCAGTTCTACAGAGCAGTCTTGGGAGTGGGTCTCTCAATATTCTGGCTACTCTGCATAATAGAAGATTGAGTCTGTTTTTTTTTTTTTTTTTTTTTTTTTTTGAGATGGAGTATCGCTCTGTCACCCAAGATGGAGTGCAGTGGCATGATCTCGGCTCACTGCAACCTTTGCCTCCCAGGTTCAAGCGATTCTCTTGCCTCAGCCTCCCAAGTAGCTGGGACTACAGACGTGGGCCACTATGCCCAGCTCATTTTTGTATTTTTTAGTAGAGATGAGGTTTCACCGTGTTGGTTGGCCAGGATGCTCTCAATCTCTTGACCTCATGATCCGCCCGCCTCGGCCTCCCAAAGTGCTGGGATTACAGGTGTGAGCTACCACGCCCAGCAGTTGAGCCTCATTTCTTAGCTCTATTAGAGAAGAGAGAAACCATCTCAGAAGAACTAAGTGGTTTTGGTAACATTAAGAAACCCCTAAAAACATTCTCCAAGTCGTATTTTTTCAAAGCTTAGGTGATCAGAGTACACTGTGGATGTCTCAGCCTTCTTCCTCATCTCTATCTTCCCCCACCTCAAACACACCTTTATAGGTTGTTTTAATTTAGAAATTCAGCACTTGTAATTACATTTTATACACACAATGAATACTGTAAGAGGTTCCACAGGTCATTGGCCTCGTCTGAGCCCCATCCCACAGCATTCTATGGAGAAGACCCCAGAATACTCTAGAAGAAGATGTATTTACTGGGATGAAAGGACGTGTGAAGGCCAACCTAGAAAATTTTCTGCTGCTCTTAGTTTGTTATTAAATTGTAAGTTTCTTAGAGGTCCAAGTTAAAAAAATAAATTTCAAGATTATTACAATTTAAACTTTTAAAAATCATTGCCAGGCTTATATCAGAAAGTGATTTTACCCATGGCATAAACAATTAAATATTTCTTTTTTTGTTTTTTTGAGACAGAGTCTTGCTCTGTCACCCAGGATGGAGTGCAATAGCGTGATCTAGGCTCACTGCAACCTCTGCCTCCCGGGTTCAAGCAATTCTCCTGCCTCAGCCTCCTGAGTAGCTGGGACTACAGGCGCATGCCACCATGCCCAGCTAATTTTTGGTAGAGATGGGGTCTTGCCATTTTGGCCAGGCTGGTCTTGAACTCCAGACCTCAGGTGATCTGCCCACCTCAGCCTCCCAAAGTGCTGGGATTATAGACATGAGGTACCACACCCAGCCAAGAATGAAATATTTCTATATATGACTGATCTATGACTTTGTTTCTAATTTTTTTAAGGATGTTAAGGCAGTTCATAGTAATCTATATAGTATTTGATTCATTTTATTATTAGAAACAGATACACAGTCTAAATAAACTTGACCAATGTAGACCATCTAACTTGTATATTTTTTTCTGGGAGTATTAGTAGAGAGAAGCTTCTGTAAACTTATGCCATTGTTTGTTTTGAAATTAAATAAACTGTAAGACAGTTTTATTTTAAACATATGCACAGGCACAGGCAACAAAACAAAAAAATAGACGAACAGGACTATATCAAGCTTAAAAAGTTTTTCCCATCAAAGAAAACAATCAACAGTGAAAAATCAACCCAAGGAATAGAAGAAAATAATTGCAAATTATATGTCTGATGATGGGTTAATATCTAGGATATAAAAGGAGCTTCTACAATTCAACAAAAACAAAATACAAATAACCCAATTAAAAATGGTCAAAGAACTTTGAATATGCATATCTCCAAAGAATAAATACAAATGACCAATAAACACATGAAAAGATGCTCAATACCACTAATAATTAGGGAAATGCAAATCAAAACCACAAATGGATATTGCCTCACACCCATCAGGATGGTCGCTATCAAAACAACAGAAAATAACTAGTATTGGTGATGATGTGGATAAATTGAAATCCTTGCATATTACTGGTGTGAATGCCAAATGGTCCAACCATGGTAGAAAATAGTACAGAGGGTGCTCAAAAATTAAAAATAGTATTTCCATGTGATCCAACAATCCCACTTCTGGATCTCTATCCAAAGGAATTCAAAGCAGGATCTCAAAGAGACACAAGCACACCTAATGTTCACTGCAGCACTATTCACAATAGCCAAGAGGTGGTGGTAACCCAGATGTCCACCAGCAGATGAATGGATAAAGAGAATATGGTACATACATACAAAAGAATGTTATATAGCCTTAAAAATAAGAAAATTCTGCAATATGTAACAACATAGATGAAATTTGAGAATGTTATATTAACAAAAATAAGCCAATTACAAAAGACAATACTGTTTAATTTCACACATATGATGTATCTACAATAGTCAGTGTGATAGAAACAGAAGGTAGAAAGGTAGTTGCCAAGGGCTTGGGGGAGGAAATTCAGGAGTAATTGCTTAAATTGATGAATTGATTAATTTATTGATTCATGAAAGGTAGTTTTAAAAAGCTGAAGGGGAACGGATTAAAGGGTTTAGTGGGCATAGAGTTTTGGTGGTGGAAGATGAAAACCATTATAGAGATCTGTTTTACAATAGTGTGAATATACTTAACATTACTAAAGTGTACACTTAAAATGATTGAGATGGTAAATTTAATATTATTTGTTACTATGATTTTTTAAAAATACACAGATTCTGGAGCATGTGGGTAAGGATGATGCTAATTCTTATAGGCTATGAGGTATCATTCATATTTTATTTTTAGACCTCAGGTCACTTTGGATGGTGGACAATTGATTCTAGACCATGGATTTTAGATTATGGGAGAATTACTTGACTCTTCCATATCCCATTCAGCAGAAATTACAATATGCATTTTATGGAATTAAATATGAGAAAAGTTGTATAGCATCTTCTATACCTCTTGCCTTTACCATAACCTCATTGTGATAAGAGTATTATCATCACAAGGAAAAATAATTATTACAAAGTTGCCAGTTATCAGCAGAGGCTAGAGCAAAACAGAATGAAATAATTATTTTAAGTTTCTACTTTACTGAGATACAGAGATAGCATTGAGCAAAGGGCCATCAAGACATCACTTAACAAGCACTGTAATTAAATAATGTGTTAATGACATGTGCTGAGAAAGGATATGAGTACATCCCACAAGAATCTGAATGAATCATTGTGGAAATTGCATTTTCATGTGGAGATCTGAGCATAAATATGTGTGGCCGGGACAGGTACCGTCATTAAATAACATTGTATTTCTGTTAAACAACCATATTCCTTTGGCAAGGGTATATAAAGACCAGCTATTACAGGGAAAAGGGGTAGGTGCATGGACTACGGTTAAATTCAATGGAGAATTATGACAAGGAATAATGAAATACAGATGATTCCTAGAAAAAAAACAAGATCAAAATAAGAAGTGAATTACAAGGCAGAGCACATAATCCATAATCACCTCCATCACTACAGTCACCACAGTATACCACTAACTTTTTATATATACCTGTTCCCACCTCTGTCAACATTCAGCTCTTTCAGGGAAGATCCTCTTATTCTTCCATGTGCCCTTGTCACCTATTATAGTACTTGACACAAATTGAGTGTAGAGTAATTGCTTGAATTAATGAATTGATTAATCCATTGATTAATGGATCTGTCAGCTAATTGTAGCCATAAAGCTAAGAGTAGTCATCCTTCGTTTGAAATCATTGGTATCTAAAAGGAACTTGTGATGATTAGCTTTATGTGTCAACTTGACTGGGCCATGGCTACCCAGATTAAACATTATTTCTGGGTATATCTGTAAGGTTGTTTCTGGATTTGCTTAGCACTTGAAGCGGTGAACTCAGTAGGGTAGATTGCCCTCCCCACTGCGGGAGGGCATCATCCAGTCCATTGAGGACCTGAATAGAATAAAATGTGGAGGGAGGAGGAATTTTCCTCTTTTCTCTGCCTCACTGTTTGAGCTGGGACATTGCATTTCATCTTCTGCTGCCTCTGGACTGGAATTTATAGCATCAGCTCCCCTGCTTCTCAGGCCTTTGGACTCAGACTGAATTATATGGTCCGTTTTCTGGGTCTCCAGCTTGCCAAAAGCAGATCATGAGACTTACCAACCTCCATAGCCACGTGAGCCAATTCCTCATAATAAATAAATATATACAGGCATATTTTGCATTTCACAAATATTACATCTTTTATAAATTCAAGGTTTGTGGCAGTCCTGCATTGAGCAAATCTATCAGCACCATTTCTTTTTTCCAACACCATGTGCTCACTTCACGTCTTTGTGTCACATTTTGGTAATTCTCACAATATTTCAAACTTTTTCATTATTATTATATCTTTTTCAGTGATCTGTGGTCAGTGATCTTTGGTGTTACTGTTGTCATTGTTTTGGGGCTCCAAGTATTGCACCCATATAGGACAGTGAACTTAATCGGTAAATGTTGTATGTGTTCTAACTGCTCCACTGACCAACCATTCCCCCATCTTTTTCCCTCTCCTCAGGCCTCCCCATTCCCTGAGACACAACAACATTGAAATTAGGCCAATTAATAACCCTACAGTGGCCTTTAAGTGTTCAAGTGAAAGGAAGATTCACACTTCTCTCTCTTTAAATTAAAAGCAAGAAATTAAATTAAGCTTAGTGAGGAGGCAGGTTGAAAGCCAAGACAGACTGAAATCTAGGCCTCTTGCACCAGTTAACCAAGATGTGAATGCAAAATAAAAGTGCTTGAGGAAATTACAAATGCTACTTCAGTGAACACATGTGTGAGAAAGTGAAGCACCCTTGTTGCTGATAGAGAAAAACTTTTAGCAGTCTGAATAAAACATCAAACCAACCACAATATTCCCTAAGCTAGTCAAGGGCAGTTTGTGAAGTTTAAGGAAAGACACCATCTCCATAACATAGAAGTCAAGGTAAAGCTGATTGAGAAGCTGCAGCAAGTTATCCAGAAGATCTAACTAAGATCATTGATGAAGATGGCTACATGAAACAACAGAATTTCCATGTAGACAAAACAGTGCTCTGTTGGAAGACGATGCCCTCTAGGACTTTTGTAGCTAGAGAGAAGTCAATGCCTGGCTTCAAAGCTTCAAAGGACAGATTCTTTTGTTAGGGGCTAATGCAGCTGGTGACTTTAAGTTGAAGCCAGTGCTCATTTACCATTCTGGAAATCCTACAGCCTTTAAGAATGTGGTAAATCTACTCTACAAGTGCACTATAAATGAAACGATGTAGCCCAGATGTCAGCCCATCTACAGCATAGGTTACTGAATATTTTAAACTCATTGTTGAGAACTACTGCTCAGAGAAAAAAGATTTCTTTCAAACTATTACTGCTTATTGACAACACACCTAGTCACCCAAGAGCTCTGATGGAGGCATACAAGGAGATTAATGTTTTTGTATTTGCTAAAATGTCTGTTCTGCAGCCTGTGGATGAAGGAGTAATTTTGACTTTAAATTCTTATTATTTAAGAAATACATTTCCTAAGAATATGGCTGCCATAGATAGTGATGCCTCCGATGGAGCTGGGCAAAGTTAATTGGAAACCTTCTGGAAATGATTCACCATTCTAGGTGCCATTAAGAGCATTTGTGATTCATGAGTTTTGAAAAAGTTGATAGCCTTTTTTTTTTTTTTTTTTTGAGACAGAGTCTCACTCTGTCGCCCAGCCTGGAGTGCAGTGGTACAATCTTGGCTCATTGCAACCTCAACCTCCTGGGTTCAAGTGATTCTCCCGCCTCAGCCTCTGAGTAGCTGGGACTACAAGTGTGCACCACCACACCCGGCTAATTTTTGTATTTTTAGTAGAGACGAGGTTTCACCATATTGGTCAGGCTGATCGTGAACTCCTGACCTCATGATCTGCCCTCCTCAGCCTCCTAAAGTGCTGAGATTACAGGTGTGAGCCACCGTGCCTGGCTGCCATTCTTATAGATGACTTTGAAAGGTTCAAGACTTCCTTGGAGAAAGTAACAGCAGATGTGAAAATAACAAGAGAACTAGAAGTAAAAGTGGACTCTGAAAATGTGACCTAATTGCTGCAATCTCATGATAAAACTTAAACAGGTATGAATTGCTTCTCATGGACAAGCAAAAAGAGTGGTTTCTTGGGATGGAATCTACTCCTAGTGAAGATGCTGTGAACATTGTTGAAATTGTAACAAAGGATTTAGGGTATTCCACAATTAGTTGATAAAGCAGCAGCAGGGTTTGAGTGAATTGAATCCAATTTTGAAAAGTTTTACTGTGGGTAAAATACTATCAAACAGAATCAAATGCTACAGAGAAATCTTTCAAGAAAGGAAGAGTCAATTGATGTGACAAACTTCATTGTTGTCTTATTTTGAGAAATTGCCACAGTCACTCCAACCTTCAGTAATCACCACTCTGATCAGTCAGCAGCCATCAACATCAAGGCAAGACGCTCCACTAGCAAAAAGACTATGACTTGCCAAAGGCACAGATGATCCTTAGCATTCTTTAGCAATAAAGTATTTTAATTAAGATATGTACATTTTATACATAGTGCTATTGCACACTTAATGGACTAGAGTGTAAATATAACTTTTATATGCACTGGAAAAATGAATAATTCATGTGACCCACTTTATTGTGACATTTGCTTTATTGCAACGTTTGCGTTATTGTGGTGGTCTGGAACTGAACCCACAACATTTTCAAGGTATGCTTGTGTGTATGTATATACACACACATACATCCTATTGATTCTTTTATTCTGGAGAACCTTGACTAATACAAAACTGTATGGCCACATGAGAGACAGTTGCAGGGTCTTCTGTGACTGGGAGGCCAAATTAAGGTGGCAGATTTTCAGGAACCAAAGTATGTGTATTAGTATAAACAGACATATGTCCAAATGATTTATATGAGTGTTGATAATGAAATGTATACGCTCTGGGACACAGCATCCCAAGGCTCACTACTGCCCCAAGATGGATGTTGAGTTGGGCATGTAAGCCTGTAAGCACCCCATTCCCTGCCTTTCCCACCTGGTGCTTCACTTCTGTATATATAAATGGTCAAAATTTGTGCCCTGAAAAGAGGTATGTTACAACAATGTTTAAATGTTCTATAGCTGACCATAATTTGGATATTCAACAAAAGGTTAAAATCCTGTTGATTTTCACAGGGACAGTTCATTGCAGATACATCATCACCAAACCTTAATTACATTGTTCAACAATGGCTTGTTCTCTTGTCTTCCTCTAGTGAGGCACCTGTGATGAATTCTAAAATGTTAAAATAATGGTTTCCAGCCCATACTAAATAAATCACCATCAGTGAAGGTTTGGGAGCAAAATTTAAAAAATCTTCCCTAGGGATCCTATAGTAAATTCAGGGTCAAGTACTGTTACATTAAAATTTGGGAGAAAAAATAAAACAGGAAGACACATTTAGGGAATAGTCCAACGAGGTAGACCCTGGGTAGAAAGTGGGACAATAGATTGTGACACATTACAGGACTTCAAATCAATTTAGTGGGTTCCAAAAAAAAAAATATTTAAAATAAAAGAGGAAGTAGAGTACAATACACTTAGTAAGGTATCATTTTGTGACTTTTAGTTATGTCTACATATTTATATATCTATACATGCATATGTGTATTACATCACAATGTACATGCTAGACCAAAAGTATTGGCAAAACATTGATCTAGGATAATGAATACATATATTAACACGTATTTTGCAATCAGTGTGAGGTATGCAAAGAACCACGTAGTTCATTACCTGAAAGAAAACTCTTTTTGTTTAGTTCTTATGAGTCATTTTTGGCTAGGTTACACTGCAGTAACAAATAACTCAGTGGCCTACAACTCAAAGACAATTTTGCTCAGTCTATATGTTTACCATGAGCCATTGTCTTCCTTCCAGTTTCCAGATTTAAGGAGAATATTCTATGTGTGACATTTTTTTACTTGTGGCAGTAGGAAGAGAACATAGTAGAACCATGTGATGGCTCAAACAGCTTCTGCTGGGAAGTGGTATTTGTTGCTCCTAACAGTCCATCAGCCAAAGAGTCACATGACTAAGCTTGGTACCCATGGGACTTCAATTAATAATGCTTTTACCAGGAGAAACAGTGGCTACTGTGAACACCACTTCAGTCTACCACAGTGTATCAGATGTTTCCTTAAAAATTTATGTTTAAGAACCATCAAGTTATCATATTCCTTGTTTTCAGAACTTTATTGAGATTTTGGAAAGAATTAGTTTGCCTGAGACTTTTCAAGTAAATATTGCTGGTTCTAGTCTCAAATAACTTTTGGTGCCCTTGTCTCTTTGATACAAATAAGGCAACTTTCTTGGTAATACTGAAGACTTTAAAACCTTCCGAGACTGAATCACATGTCCTCATCTTTCTTTTATTTTGCTTTAGATGGCTTAATTTTGTATTTTACTTTTATCAACCAGAGTGATTCTTTTAAAAGAAAAACAGGCGTTAAACTGGACTAGGATTTCAAGTAAGTCATTTCTAGAGATATTGCTTGGAATCTGGAGGTGCAGAAAAGGTATGAATAGGATGTAGGATTTGAAAACTCTTTAGCTACCACACTCTGTCTGGTATCAAGTGACTCATTTTGTTTCCAGAGAATTAATGTTGTTTCCAAAAATTAGCTCTCATATGGCTCATTCAGGTAACCAGCGTTGAATATGGAAATTAGATTTTTGTTCATACAAGTTTATTGCACTATAGTTTATGAATCACAATGGCTAAGTGCCAAACTCCCTTTCAAGCTAAGCAGCCTCTTTGCCATGTTATTCCAGCTGAGTCTTTTATTTGAAGTGTTTCTTCATCTTGGCTCATTTAGCCACAAACAGAAGTTGCCCTATGGGAGATAACATCTTATGCTTATTTACTTTATAGGATTATCACCTCTGGGCTCATCAGAAGTGCAAAACATATCAGAAAAGAGAAAAACCTGATTTCAGAAAGTCAGAACTCCCATAACCATGACATTTACCTAACTTTCCTTGGGTAGTGTGGGTTACAATCATTGGATTGTGAGTTAGGAGACCTGGTCCCTGATTTTTTTTTTTGCCTATTTGATGCTGTATGACTTTGGCCAAGTTTTACATCTCTGATTCTGTTCCCTTATTGGTAAAGCACACAGTGAGCTAGGTGAATCTTCCAAATCTCTTCTAGTTTTAGGACCCTGTTCTATTTATGGAATTTTGCAGAAGTCATATGGATTGTTCAGCAAAATCATTAAAGGAGAGAGTTCTGCTTAGAAAATACAAAGATAAAAATGTTTCTTTATATATAGATATGGTACAAAAATTGCCAACAATATCTAAGCTTAAACCTAACATTTAAGTTCTGAAGATAGTCCCTTGCTTTCTTTACCTAATGATAGAAATTTAAATATACTATTTGCAATGATATATTTCATTCAGAAACTTGTCTGATAGTTGAAATATGAAATTAATCATAGAAAGTCTCATTTTTTCAGGAGGTTTGTTGGGATATAATTTATATACCATGAAATTTATCCATTTTTAGTGTACAATTAGGTACATTTTAGTTAACTGATAGCTTTGCAGCCATCACCACAATCCAGTTTAGCACACTTCCGTCAGCCCCCAAAATTTCCTTAAGCTTCTTGGCTTTTAGTCCCTGCTCCTACCCTCAACCCCAAGGGAGTGCTTATCTGCCTTTTGCCTCTATTTTTATCTTTTCAAAAAATTTCATATAAATGGAATCAGATGCCTGCTTTCTTTGTCTTAGCATAATGCTTTTGGGAGTTTAATCAATGTTGTTACATGTATCAGTGGTTTGTTCTTTGTTCTTTTTGATTACAAAATAATATTCCATTTTATAGATACACCAAGTTTTGTTTACCCATTCACTAATCAATAGACATGTGAATTGTTTCTAAATTTCCACTATTATGATTAATACTCCTATGAACATTCACATATAAGTCTTTGTATGGACATGTGTTTTTGTTTCTCTTGGGTAGAGACACTTAGAAGTGGAATTGTTAGATTACATATTTTATGTATGTTAAAGATTATAAGAAACTGCTACTCTTTTCCAGGTAACTGTACTATTTTATATTCCTGCCAGCACTGTATGAGAGTTCCAGTTTCTCCTTATCCTTGCTAATACTTGATATAGTTATTTCTTTTTTTATTGTAGCCACTCTGGTGGGTGTCTAGTAGTATCTCATTTTAGTTTATAATCTGCATATTCTAAAGATTTGTGATGTCGAACATCTTTTCATGTGCTTATGTCTATCTTTTTGGTGAAATGTTTATTCAAACCTCTTGCCCATTTTTAAAATCAGATTGTTTGTCTCCTTATAGCTATAAGGCTTCTCTATATATTCACCCCTAAGTTTTAAGGGACTTTCCCTGCCATCGGCATCTATGTATTTCAATGTATCTAAACTATTTAATTCTTTCATACTAATGCTTTGAATAAAATCCTGTTGTAATAACTGAGTGGGATTTTAATTTTGGACATGAAACAGAATAATTTTAAATAGTTCATTGACAATCATTAAGAGTATTTTGAGGACTCTATCTGTAAGCTATCAAAATGGTAATTTTTTTTTTTTTTTTTTTTTTTTACAAATCTAACAGTAGCTTCTGTTTTCTTAGTTTGTGTCCTATTTATAGAGAAGGAAAAAAAAAAAACACCTTCTATAGATGTATAAGAGCCTGTGAAAATCCAGCTATTTCTGAGGAGAGAAGAGGAAGTATCTGAGGAACCAGAAGGAGAGAGAGACACTAGAACCCTTGTTTTAAATGCTTCCTATTCTACTGTGAGTTAAGACATCTGCCTTCCAAAGGGTGGTTTGTGGAAGGAATTAATGAGTTACTGACCTTGGCATCAACTTTTTCTAGGTTCCAATTTAAAATACATTTACACATGCATGCACACACACAGGCACACACACACACACATACACAAAAGTAGCGTATTTCTTTGCCCTAGGTTCTCTCTGCCAGTTCTTCCTAGTCCTCCCAGCCCCTAAAACAAATTAATGTCACTTACAGGAGTGTTGGAGTAGTTTTGGGAACAACACAGTGAAATAATAAAATCCCTTACTCCACCCTGGAATTGTAACTAACAACTTGTATAACTATAGAGGACATCATCTTTCCTTCATTCCTGACTTCTAATGCCAACCTTGCCTGATATCTTCTGTCTATTCTTATCTCCACAAATGGAAATAAACTAAAAAATATTCTACCTACAAATATTACTCCCAATGACTTCAGCAACAGTCTCCAAAAAGCTATAAAGAAAAATTCAAAATTGGTTAATGTTAACTCTGTAGGAAATACACTTCCATATATTTGTATACCATGCTCTATTTCAAAGTCCTCAAAGCAAAATTAACATTTAAAAAAATCTCATTCATTTAACTAGAAAAGAGAGGTAGCTCATCAAAGCAAGATTCCCTTCCAGCCACCATGTGAGAAAGTCCACCAGTCCTGCAAACACACATAGAGCCTTATTGCAAATATGAACGGATGCTAAGGATCTGGAGCTGGTGAGGAAAGTCGCCATCATGAAAGAGAGAAAGCATAACTTTAAAAACTGAAACAAAGAGACTTGGAGAAAATAGATAATTCAAGGAACATGAAAAAAACATCCCAAGAAACCATGTTTAATAATCTTAGAAAAATAATAGTAGAAATGGCATTTATGAATCAAGAATGACATGCAGTTTTTATGAGGTATGATCAGAGAGTATAAGAGAACTCTGGGAAATTAGAAATCTAAAAGTAGAAATAAAATGATCTATGAAAGGGATAAAGTCAGGAAAATCTGTCAGTAAGTGGAGCAAAAGAAAAAGTGATGGAAAATAGGAGAGGAGCTATATGAAAATAACAGGACCATATGTCTGACCATATTGAGAATTTAGAGAGCACTGAAGGAGATTGATAAGAATTAGTGATGAGTACATAGAAACGAGGCACATGCAAAAACAAAGCAAAGCAATTGAACACTATCTAAATAATGAAGATGGTGTAAACATTGAAAGTTTATTTCACAAAATATGGAAGGGTACAGACAAGATGGGGTAGCCTAAGCAAAAGACACTGCAAGACTTAAGATGTCTGAAATATGTAAGAGGTTATGTCTAAAATAATTTGACAATTTGTGAACTATGATTTCTGTATATAAATATGATGCTGTGCCTTCTATGTCCCATGTTTTAATACTGGTGATGATGGATTTCCTGAAGTAATCATACACTGTTGATACAGTTACTTAAAATCACCAAAGTCAGGAACTGATCTTTGGAAAAGAATGGTATTTTCCCAGTTGTAAAGCCCTCTAGCTCATGACAATATCAAAACACTGCCCTTCTCAGCATCATGTGCTGTGTAAAGATATTATTAGTTTTTGCTATGTTAATAGTTTATCCAATATTAAAATATGGGCATGAGTTAACATGTTATGAAGCAGGTATAGCATATGGGGCCTCAGTCTTTTCATTATCTTCCCACTTCAGCAAACTAGAGTATCCTTGAAGTATCTTTTCTATGATTCTGATAAGCTGTGCTTGATTATTTTGGTGTTGATCTGCAGAATTTGGAACTTTGTTTCTCCATTGACATGGGTTGATAAAACGTCATTTGTTAACTTGACTATGCATTTATACATCATTCTCATCGATCTGTATATTGTCATTACCAAGGCTTTCTGGGCTAGTCCTCTGTTACAATTTAGTTTCCACAAAACTGTGGGTTCTAATTTTTATTAAACATTTCAAAATCAAATGATTTAATCAAATGTAAGAAATGATGAGTTAATGGAATTGATATCTCTTCCATGGAGTCCAATCAAATCCCATCTGTAAAGTAAATTAGCAACTGATCATCTCAGAAATTACAAATTCAGTTGCATGGTTTTCTATTTTAATTAAGGAGCTGAAATAACTTCAATTATGAATCGACTTCTCCCTTTTAGCATTGTCTAGGCTGTTTAAACATTTTTGACTGGCTTTCTCCTAAGATCCAGTGCACTTCAGAGCCACTTATGTTCCCCTGAGTGTGTTTGCTTAGAGAATACAAAGCCTAGAATGTTACAGTTTCTTTCTGAACAGGCAGGTTATTCTGGTGCCTCATCTGTGACCAGCAAATCATATATAGCAGCCCTAAAATAAAATCTAAATTAGCAAATAAAGAAAGTAGTCAAATGAATGAAAAAATCTTTAAAATTAGTACTTTATTGAAAATGTTTAGGAAAAAAAGTTCAGGAGAGAGCTATGATTAGATTTGTATTTTAGATGATCCCAGGTATTGGTGCAGAGATAATATAATAAAGAATAATAATAATAACTAACATTTTTTATACTTACAATGTAAGTCATTGTGTTCAGTTTTTTATATTCATCAACTTATTAAATTCTCACATAAGGAAAATACCATAGTGTATTCATTTTACAAATGAGGAACCAGAGGCAAATATAATTAAATTGACCAAAGTTACCAAGATCGGAGTTGGCAGAGCCTGGGAGCTGAGCCACACAGTGAGACTACAGTGCCCTCATTCTGGGTGGTGACATTAGCCAGGAGGCTATGACAGTCATGCACATGAGAAAGAATGAGGGTTAGATCCCTAGAACCCTGCTAATCCAGGGTTAAGTTAATAGAGAAAGGCACTCCAGTGGTGTGGTCATTCATCGTTTGTGGAGCCTGCTGGAAACTCAATTAAGTTTTAAATGATAGTTTTAAAACTCTACCTTGACATTATTTCCATGGTGCAAACCTAAGCACCGCTCCCAGATTAAAAACAACAACAACAACAACAAAGCTCTAGACTTCTCTGGTTGAAATCCTACATTGATACAAAGAAGCACTTACAAATCACTCACTTGATCAAGGCATTAGTATTAATATAATTCTGCTAATGGAATTGAGTTTACAAGGCACATTCTACAGACAAAGCTTTATTTGGATCATAAAATTACATAGATGCACTGACAGCTAAAGATACAGCTGGTATATGGCTTGAAGAGTTTTGCTCTGGAGGGTGAAAATACATTTCATCATATTCATATTGATTTTGCTCTGACTTCATCTGAGAAATTCCATGGAGAAATGTGTGACTATTCAGCATTACTTGCTTTTACATTGCCATTATATGTAAAGCTTTGATTAAAAGTGCTTGAACAGTGAATATCTTTAAAGGAAAATTAAATCAAGTTTTAGGTCAAATGCTATCCTGATAGAGTCAAAATATTTCAGAGTAAGAGGCTTCTTTATTCTTACAGACCATTCTAGAGTGGTCACTAGACTAAAGATAATAGACCTTTCTAGACTGGTGCAGAAATTAACAAAGATCAGAGAGCTGCATTACTGATAGCCTGGAAGTGGCATTTTACACAGGAATTTTTCATTTATTTGCTGTGAAGCAGAGGGTGTGTGAACACCAGATGTCAATCACATACCACCAGTGGATTTGCAAGATTATAGGACTGGGGAAAAAATGAAGGTTAAGCACAGGGGACAATAGAGATTACTTAGGGTAATGAATTGCATAATTTTTCTAGACAGAGTTGGATTAATGTTCATCCTGAGAAGAGATTACATCAGCCTGATTCTTGAAGTAAACAAATATTAAGTAGATAACTTTACTCAAAAAGGGGAAAATTATCTTAATCCCTAACTCTACATGTGAGATGCTCTTGAGTTTGGCAAGGAAGTAGACACTATGTGCTCTATGTCACAGGTTTCTTGCTTCAAGTAGAACCTTGAAGAGACCATCAGGACCTTCAGTTGTCAAGTCTAACAGCTGCACTGCAACTGTGAAAAGCCTTTCTCCCTGCTGAGGTTGTCACAGGAACTGATTCTGCCTGCCTCATTTGCATGTCACCTGGACACTGGTGAAAGTAATGGGATATCCTTAGGTTGCACTGTGTGTCCATACTTTGTACAGTTAGAGGAGCTAAATAAACCTCAGTGTCTACTCTTCATTTTTGGAGTACAGTTCAGGTGGGTTCTGCTTGTCCTCATGGTGAATTTCAGGCTGATTCTCCACTTAACTGACTTAGGAATGTTGAGCTTTTTTTTTTTAAATCAACCTTTGATTCATTTGTAGGCTGTACTTTTTATCATCAACTACTTTTTAGAAGTCTGTGCCTTCTGTACATGGATTTCATTCTTAACACCAAAATAGCATTTCTTTTTTTCTCTTTTTTGGGATGGAGTCTTGCCCTATTGCTCAGGCTGGAGTGCAGTGGCACAATCTCAGTTCACAGGACCCTCCATCTCCCAGGTTCAAGTGATTCTCCTGCCTCAGTTTCCTGAGTAGCTGGGAATACAGGTGTGTGCCACCATGCCCAGCGAATTTTTTTTTTTTTTTTTTTTTTGTATTTTTCACAGAAACGGAGTTTCACCATGTTGGCTAGGCTGACCTCGAATTCCTGACCTCAGGTGATCTGCCCACGTTGGCCTCCCAAATTGCTGGGATTGCAGGCATGAGCCACCACACCCAGCCCCAAAATAGCATTTCTTTATTATTTAAAAATATGCACCTAAAAGGACATATCACTTCTTTAGGAATCTTTCTCAAAATGTTGTTATTAATACCTCAATCTAGCCATGAAAAAATATCAGACAACCCAACCCAAATGGAGGGACATTCTACAAAATAAATGACAACTACTCTTCAAAAGCAGTATGTTTATGTCATGTGCAAATCAAAAGATATCAATGATCAAACCTTTGTAATCTCACCACCTTAGATTAATGCCTACTAACATCTTAAAGTAACATATACCAGACTTTTCTCTTTGCATTTTGCAATTACTTTGTAAAAATCAGTTGACTATATTTGTATGGGTCAATTTCTAAGCTCTCTACTCTGTTCCATTAATATATTTGTCTATTCTTTCATCAATAACACACTCTCTTTGATTCTTATGATTTCATATTAAGTCTTGACATCAGGTAGTGTTAAGTCTTTCCACTTTGTTCTTCTCCTTCAATACTGTCTTTTGCCTTTCCATATAAATTTCAGAATCAGTTTGTTGATATCCATAAAACATTTTACTAGGATTTTGACTGGGATTGCACTGAATCTGTAAATCAAGTTGAGAACTGACTTGACAATATTGACTCTTCCTATCCATGTGCATAGAATATCTCTCTGTTTTAGATCTTCTTTGATTTTTTAATCAGAGTTTTATAGTTTTATACATATTTTGTTGGATTTGTACCTAAGAAGAAATTTTTTACACTAAGTTAACTTCGTATATTTTGTTTTGATTAATGTAAGTAGTATTGTTTTTAATTTCAAATATCAATTGTTCATTGCAGTTATATAACAAAGCAATTGACTTTTGTATATTAATCTTGTATCTTGCAACTTTACTATCGTATTTTATTAGTTCTAAAATTTTGTTGTTGATTCTTTGAGATTTTCTATGTAGACAAAAGAAACAGCTCAGGCAGAGAATGAGTAAGCAAAACCACAGATGTGCAATTGCTTATAAAATATGAATAGCAGGGAAAAACTAATCCTGCTGTGTATATCAGCTAGTTTCAAATACTCTTATCTCAGTCTGAATGATAAACCACCAAGGTTGGTATGAACATTCTCCTTTACAGGTGAAGACACTGAGGATCTACATAGACAGTGTTGCAGATTTAAAATTTCCCCATGAGTCAAATGTGCAGAAATATAACTTTATTTCTTCGTATCTGAACTCAAATTTCTCTTGAGCCCTGATTTTTGGTGATGACTGAAAACACTGAAGACTTTAGTGACATGGTTTGGCCACTTCTATTTCAAAACCTCTTTTGTAAAATCATTTAATAAAATTTAAGAATCCCTCCCCCACTTCCTTTCTGTTGATCTGGTGAGTCCTGTTGTGCAAATGTTCCTATTGGTCCTCTTTGGCTTCCCCAGGGTGCCTCCTCAGATATCTTTGGGTTAGCCCTCCACCTTTGCGTTAATTGCTAAAATGTGCCCAGTTGGTTGTAAATCTCACCTCATTTCCTGGCAAAGCAATACATTGTGGCTTTGTGCTTTCTTGTCCCCACCAGGGCTCTCACTGGGGTTTCTGGTCTCCCTAGACTCAGCCACATCTTCCATCTACTCCTCCTCCCTTGGGATCTCCCATCCACAGCCTTGTATTGAGATACTCCTCTTCCCAATATCCTGACAAACATGCCAATTCTTGATTATCAAGAGTTGTTAGAACATTTCTAAGTTTCCTTGTGCTAACATCAGAGCCCAAGAAGAGTGCGGGGATAAAGAGTGTTTCAAGAATTCAGTTCCAAGGTATATTATGAAGCAAATTACATTTTCCATTGAGGTTGCTGCCAAAGTAAGTCAAAGAAAGGTAAAACACAGCAGCTTCCAAAGCGCCTTGCTCAAAAAAAAAAAAAAAGTCATTCAAACTTTCAGAATTATCATCAGATACTGTAATGTACATCAGTTGTGTAGTTTCTGAAATTTTAACCACATATACAAAAAGAAAATCTTCATTAATTCAGGAAAATAAAAAAATAAAACTAAGGCACTGTTACATAGATTCGGTCACCTAATACAAATATATTACGTCTTTAAACACTTTTAATAAATACATAATTTTATTTTTTCTAGTTAGTGTGCATGTATAAAGGTTGCTCACCACCTACTTAGGAGGTTATTGCAGTAACTTGAATGCCTAGTCTAGAATGATTACAGGAAAAATGGAAAAGAAGAAATTACTCTGACAAGTATAGATTGCTATAAGAAGCATTGGACTTTCTTTCTTTTTTTTTTTTTTTTTTTT